>NC_091075.1:96225952-96529047 GCF_032405125.1 Capricornis sumatraensis | reverse complement strand
AAGAAATCAATTCTTAAGGAAATTGAGTGAGCAATATATGGCTCTTCAATGATAGAAGAAACCAAGTCATGTCTTAGAAACGCCTCATTCAGAGTTCTTAGTGTTAGCCTGTGGTTGTCGTGCAGTTGCTCAGTTGTGTCAGACTCTTTGCGACCCCATGGACTGCAGCATGCCAGGCCTCCCTGTCCCTCACTTCCTCCCAGAGTTTGCCCAGGTTCACGTGCATTGAGTTGGTGAAGCTATCCAACTGTCTCATCCTCTGCTATCCTCTTCTCCTTTTGCCTTCAGTCTGTCCCAGCATCAGGGTCTTTTCCAATGAGTCAGCTCTGTAAATCCTGCTTGTATTACCTTAGACTTTCTCGCTTGTGTGATGACAATAAAGTGAATCGCATCTGTCTTATTCAGTTCAGGCTGCTATAACAGAATAACATAGGATGAGTGGCTCAAAGAGCATTTATTTCTCTCAGTTCTGGAGGCTGAGAAGTCTAAAATCAATGTGCTAGTAGATTCATTGTCTAGTGAGGGTCATCTTTTTGTCTTTCAGACAGCTGCCTCCTCACATGATACAGAGGGTGGGAGGGGAGAAACACAGAGACTTAGTTCACAAAGACAATAATTTCATCATGAGGATTCTACTCTCATGACCTCATGAAACCTAATCACTTCCCAAAGATGAGGAGACATTTAGTCCATGGCAATAAAATGAATGTCATTTTTTAAGATATTTTAGTCTCCAGATAGGACTAAATATATGACTAAAACATTTTCAAGATAGAGGTGGGTTATGATAACTATACGACGGAAATGCAGTTGTCCTACAGGGAAACATAGGTTATCCATTGCTCTTTCAAATTTAGTGGGATAATTGAGTGTGTGCCACAGAAGCCAAAGACTTCTCACACGCTTTGATCTGTTAATTGACAGAAATACCACATATATCATTTAAATAATAACTATGGTCATCCTAAAAGACAGAAATTTGAGAAATTCAGGTGCCTTCAATATAGCACAGTAATGCTGCTGCTGCTGCCAAGTCGCTTCAGTCGTGTCCAACTCTGTGAGACCCTATGGATAGCAGCCCATCAGGCTCCTCCATCGACAGGATTCTCCAGGCAAGAATACTGGAGTGGGCTGGCATTTCCTTCTCCAAGCACAGTAATGAGGCACACAGAATCACATACACTGAGTCTCAGCTTCATTGTCTGATCTCCAACAATGACTGAGTAACCTTAGGCAAATTACTTGGTCTTTCTCTGCACAGTTTACCAATCTATAAAACAGCGATAATCACAGGATTTATCTCCAGAGTAAGGATTATATGAGATAACTGAGTAAAGAGCTTAGCACAGCAACAGTGGTAAGCACTCAATAGATGCTACTATGTATTGCTATTTAGATATGGTGATTCCATCTAACCTCAGAAGCTTGGCTTTAAAAATGTGTCAAGGTTAAATAAGATTCCAGTGTCCTGTATGGTAGCAGGCATCATTATTTTTAAGGATATGTTGACCTTAGGGAAATGGGTTTTCCTTACAGCCCCAATATAACCACTAACAAATATTATACATATATTACTTTTAAAGAAGGAAAAAAGAAAAGATATTTTACCTTTAGCTTCTGGACCTTTTGTTCAAGACAAGACTCTTACAGAAACAACACGCAGCTTTGTTATAAGATGTTTTATTCTAGGAACAGTGGTTTTGAATATTCAGTAGGGCTCCAGGCTAGTGATTTTGCAGCTAGGTAGCCTATCTTCCAGGAAGCCCTTGACAAAGGTCACAAACAATTTGCTCCTTCCTCTTATTAAAATAAAGATGGAAAGCATTGATGATAACTCTGCCCAGCAGCTAACTTCATCATCTGTAGCGGTTTCAACATATGCTTGTGAGATAATGAAAAATATAGCATTAAATACAGTGGCAGATTGAATCTTGTTTCAGGGTAAATATAGTAAGTCATTTTTTTCCCTCTTCATTTCCTCAGAACCTGTTTAGCATTAGATTGTTAATATCATCCCTGATACATGACAAAACCATTGCATAATATACTGCTTTTCAGACCAACCCCCACATAAAAGTGAGCAACGGAAAACTATGAACATTAATCGGGCATTCAAAATAATGAAGTGCCTTATGCCAGCCCTTTTTAAAAGCCTTCCACTCTTATAGTTTTGTGGGAACAAACAGTTTTATAAATCTGACATGCTTTCCTGGTCCCATTTAATATTATAAAAATGTCGTTTTTCTGAGGGACCGTGAAAATTAAAAGTTTTTAAACATATATTTTACAGCCAATAGTGAAAACACTCTATACAATCTTTATGATATAATCTTTTCTAAAAAGCAAGCTTTGAATCTAAGAAACAAGTTTGTCAACATTGAGAAGGAAGGATTATTTACACTTTAATCTTCAAGGACTAAGAAAATGCATATAACAACTTTGAGCAACAATCATTTTGTTATGGTAAATAGTTGCCTGGGAAAAGAATAGCTCTTGGGTTGGTCAAAACGTTTGTTCAGGTTTTTGTTTGTCATTACAGAAAAATCTCAATGAAATTTTGGGCCAACCTAGTATTTGAAGACTGTATTTTTTATCCAAAAATAATTTTAAATTATCAATAACAGAAAACATGTAACCATTAATTTCAAGGGGAAAATCTAATGAACTCGCAATAATTCAATCTGTGTTTGTATTGAGCATCTCTCTGTCCTAAGTCCCTTCAGCTGAGTACGACTCTTTGGGATCCCGAGGACCATAACCCTCCAGGCTCCTCTGTCCATGGGATTCTCCAGGCAAGAATACTGGAATGGGTTGCCCATCTCCTTCTTCAGATGGTCTTCCCCACTCAGATATTGAACCCACATCTCTTATGTCTCCTGCACTGGAAGGTGTGTTCTTTACCACTAGCAGCTGGGAGAAGGCAATGGCACCCCACTCCAGTACTCTTGCCTAGAAAATCCCATGGATGGAGGAGCCTGGTAGGCTGCAGTCCACGGGGTCGTGAAGAGTCGAACACTACTGAGGGACTTCACATTCACTTTTCACTTTCATGCATTGGAGAAGGAAATGGCAACCCACTCCAGTGTTCTTGCCTGGAGAATCCCAGGGACAGAGGAGCCTGGTGGGGTCTCACAGAGTCAGACTTGACTGAAGTGACTTAGCAGCAGCAATAGCAGCAGCAGCATCTGGGAAGCCCATATCGAGCGTACCTCAGGAAAATTTTATATACACACAATTCCAAAAAATAGCTCATATTAAATTGAAATATGGGTTAAGAATGAAAGTGTTTTTTCATATTAAGATAAAAACTGAAACAGGAGCTGACATTTACTGACAATTATCCTTTGGTTGGTCACTGTAGTATAGTCTGAGTTTTCCCTGCTTTTATGTCACTGTAAGTTTTGGTCCCCACTGGCATATGCCTTGCTACCAGATGTTGAACATGCCACCTCTCTGTAGTTGTCGCCATTACAGCAGAGGTCAGCCTAAGTTCTTTACTCAGAGTTGTCCTGCCTATACTGTTACCATCATATTCCCCTTTCAAAAGTGATCTCCAGAAAAACATCTTCCCTGTTTTGGCTTTGGTTTGCAAAAGCAATAAATTGCTCAGCTGCAGCCATTGCTTCAGGATCTAATTAAACAAGCAATTGCAGATGCTGTGGATTTTTTTTTTTCCTAAAGATACAAGCACTGCACAGAGCACATATGTTCCTTTTCTGTTCTTTAACAGAGACTATGAAAATGAAAGTGAAGTCGCTCAGTCGTGTTCGACTCTTTGCGACCCTGTGGACTGTAGGCCACCAGGCTCCTCTGTCCATGGGATTTCCCAGGCAAGAATACTGGAGTGGGTTGCCATCTCCTTCTCCAGGGGATCTTCCCGACCCAGGGATCGAACCCGGATCTCCTGCATTGTGGGCAGACGCTTTAACCTCTGAGCCACCAGGGAAGCCCAACAAAGACTATAGAGAACCTGAACTTGCATCAAGCATGGGATGTGGCATGTTCTTAAGTGTTATTCAAGGTCAAGTGTTTTTAGAAGTAAAGCAGCAACAATTAACAACCACGTGATTTCATGTAATGTAGCCTGAGATTTTGGAGAAGGCAATGGCACCCCACTCCAGTACTCTTGCCTGGAAAATCCCATGGGCGGAGGAGCCTGGTGGGCTGCAGTCCATGGGGTTGCAAAGAGTCAGACATAACTAAGTGGCTTCACTTTCACTTTTCACTTTCATGCATTGGAGAAGGAGATGGCAACCCATTTCAGTGTTCTTGCCTGGAAAATCCCAGGGACAGAGGAGCCTGGTGGGCTGCTGTCTATGGGGTCGCCCAGAGTTGGACACGACTGAAGTGACTTAGCAGCAGCCTGAGATTTAATGTTCTCTTTAATTAAAACTTGGAATTTATCATATGGATATAACTAGATCAAATTCACTTTAAATTGTGTCTATACAGTCTTTCTTCAGAGTATCTTCCACATGTTTATTTTAGACAAACTTACATTTATCATTTAATTGTAAAATTTTAATAAATTAAAGTATATATGTAACAATGTTAACGCCTTAAAGAATAATAACAAAGCAAACACTTGTGAACCCACCACCCAATCTAACAATAACATTACAAGTATTGCTGACACACATCTCTGTTTTTTTAAGTAGTAAAAGTTTCAATTCAAAATACTGCCTAATTGCCTTTGTAATATTTTCCTTGACATTTAGAAGTATCCTGTACAGTTTCCAAATATTTGGATATTTTCTAGTATCTTCTGTGACTTATTTCTGACTTAATTTGACTATGGTCAGAGAATATACATTGTACAATTTAAATCTTCTTAAATGTATTGAGTTGTTTTATGGCCCAGAACATGGCCTATTCTTGCAACTAAACCATGTGCACTATAATTCTGCTGTTTGAGGATAAATTGTTCCATAAATTCAATTAAAATTGATTGCTAACAGCAATTGTTCAAGTGTTCTATATACTTACTGATTTGCTGTCTATATGTTTCGTCAGTTACTGAGATCAGGCAGTGAAGTCTTCAGTTAGAACTATTTCAGTTCTATCAGCTTTTGCTTCATGTATACATTTTGGAGCTCTGTTGTTAGTTGAATAAACCTATGAAATTCTATCTTGTTGTCCTATTGATGAATTGATTTTTTATCATTATAAAGTGGCCCTCTTTATCTCTGATGAGTAGTTTTGATATCTAATAAGTCATGTCCCCCCATATTGTTTTTTCTTCAGTGATATCTTGGTTATTCTGAATGTTTTTTTTTGTTCATACACATTTAATAATCATCTTGTCAAATTCCTCCAAGTCCCTATTGAGGTTTTGTTAGAATCCCTTTAAAATTTTACATCAATTTGTGAAGACAAAGACAAGGATAAAGGATATCCACCCAAACATAGTAAGTATTATACTTGATGGCTTAGTATTAAAAAAAGCTTTACTTTCAAAATCATAAAGATAATGCTTATTACTACTTCTACTCACATTTTATGGAGGACATACCCAGCTCAATAAGACATGAAAAGGCAATATCAAACAGGATAGAAAAGGGGGAAATTTTGTCTTTATTAGTTAAATGACACATTTGTCCTCATCAAAAAAAAATTAAAACCTACAAATTACTAAAAAAGTAAGATAATCTAAAGAGTTCATTGAATATTATTAATACATAAAAGTTTTTAGCAAGAAAGATTTAGTAAATATAATTAATGAATTATAATATCAATTAAAAAAATGATCTAGGGGGTCTGCCCTGGTGGTCCAGTGGTTAAGACTTTGCCTTCCCATGCAGAGGGTATAGATTTGATCCCTGGTCAGGGAGCTAAGATCTCACATGCCTTAGGCCAAAAAAACAAAGCATAACTCTGATAGCTCAGTTGGTAAATTTGAATTGTTACTGAGCATGTATGCAAAAGAAATTCTCTTAATGGGGCCCCGTATGGTAAAACCATTTTGAAACACTTCAGCTAAACTTAGAAGAGTTAGAAAACATATTAAAAATAAAAGTCTACAATTACAGAAAATTTATTTTTCTGTAGAAAATATTCAAGGAGACATATTCAAGATGATTCACATACAGAATTGTTTGTGTGGTAGGCAGAATTCTAAAATGGCCCCCAAGAGTTCCATTCTCTGGTTTCCTGTATAAAGCACTCACCTTAAGTGTGAGTAGAACTAGTGAATATGATAATATATCACCTCTGTGGGTATGTTATGTGATATGACAGAAAGGCTTTCACAGAAGTAATTCATGTCTCTGATTAGTTAACTTTGAGTTAATTCAAGTGAATGCCACTCTTGGTAAGTCTGACCTAATCAGGGAGCCTTGACAAGAAGTAGAAAAGATTCAAAACTAAAGATATTAATTTTGCTGGCCTTGAAAAAGCAAAATGCCATATTGTTGAATGGTTCACATGCCAGGGAAGGCAGGGGTGGTCCCTGTACCTGATAAAGGTCTGCAGGCAGCAAGAAAGTGGAGACCTCAGTCTAACAACTGCAAAGAACTAAATTGCAACAATTGCAATAAGCTTGGAAGAGGATAGTGTGCCTCTGAGACTGCAGCCCTCATCTACGTCTTTATTTTGCCTTTATGAGATCCTAAGCAAAGAAAACAAACTGGGCCAGGCTGTGCCCAGACTTCAGGCTCACAAACTGTGACAAATTATTCTGTTTTACATCTCTAAGTTTGTGGATATTTCTTATGCAGCTGTAGAAAAAAACAGCTTGTAATAGCAAGAAACAACAAAAATCTTGAAATAACTCAAATGTCTGTGGTGGCAAATGAATCAGTTCAGTTCAATCGCTCAGTCGTGTCCGACTCTTTGCGACCCCATGAACTGCAGCACGCCAGGCCTCCATGTCCATCAACAACTCCCAGAGTTCACCCAAACCTATGTCCATTGAGTCGGTGATGCCATCCAACCATTTCATCCTCTGTCATGCCCTTCTCCTTCTGTCCTCAATCTTTCCCAGCATCAGGGTCTTTTCAAACGAGTCAGCTCTTCACATCAGGTGGCCAAAGATTTTCACTTTCAACATCAGTCCTTCCAATGAACACCCAGGACTGAACTCCTTTAGGATAGACTGGTTGGATCTCCTTGCAGTCCAAGGGACTCTCAATAGCCTTCTCCAACACCACAGTTCAAAAGCATCAGTTCTTCAGTACTCTGCTTTCTTTATAGTCCAACTCTCACATCCATACATGCTACTGGAAAAACCATAGCTTTGACTCAAGGGACCTTTGTCAGCAAAGTAATGTCTTCACTTTTTAATATGCTGTTTACATTGGTCATAACTTACCTTCCAAGGAGTAAGCGTCTTTTAATTTCATGGCTGCAATCACCATCTGCAGTGATTTTGGAGCCCAAAAAAATAAAGTCAGCCACTGTTTCCACTGTTTCCCCATCCATTTCCCATGAAGTGATGGGACCAGATGCCATGATCTTCGTTTTCTGAATGTTGAGCTTTAAGCCAACTTTTTCACTCTCCTCTTTTACTTTCATCAAGAGGCTCTTTAGTTCTTCTTCACTTTCTGCCAATAAGGTGGTATCATCTGCATATCTGAGGTTATTGATATTTCTCCTGACAACCTTGTTTCCAGCTTGTGCTTCCTCCAGCCCAGCATTTCTCATGATGTACTCTGCATATAAGTTAAATAAGCAGGGTGACAATATACAGCCTTGATGTACTCCTTTTCCTACTTGGAACCAGTCTGTTGTTCCATGTCCAGTTCTAACTGTTGTTTCCTGACCTATATACAGGTTTCTCAAGAGGCAAGTCAGGTAGTGTGGTTTTCCCATCTCTTTCAGAATTTTCCAGTTTATTGTGATCCACACAGTCAAAGGCTTTGGCATAGTCAATAAATTGGCACATGAATAAATTAATGAAAAATGAATTAATAAATTAATGCAGTGTAGTCATACAATGTTACAGTGTGAAAAAGTGAAAGTGTTAGTCACTCAGTCATGTCCTACTCTTTGGGACCCTATGGTCCCAAAAGATATGGGACCCAGCCAGGCTCCTCTGTCCATGGAATTCTCCAGGCAAGAATACTGGCGTGGGTTGCCATTCTCTTCTCCAAGGAATATTTCTGATCCAGGTATAGAACCAGGGTCTCCTGCATTGCAGGTGGATTCTTTACCACCTGAGCCACCAGGGAAGCCCATTACAGTAGACCATGATAAAATTAAATAAAATACACCAGCACGGATGAATCTCAAAAACTTATTGAGCAAAAAAATTGCAAATCAGAAGTATACACATTACAGTTTTACTAATACAATTATTAAAATAGGAAAAATCAAATAATATGTCATTTAAGGACAGATATCAATGAGGAATTGTTCATGTTATATCCTTAAGGTTGAGATTGCCTCTGAGGAAGGAAGATGTTTGAGAGGACTATAAAAGTGGTTTCAATGGTATTGACATTAACCTATTTCTTAGGTTCTGCAGTGAGTACCTGAGTGTTTATTTTATTATCTATCAAACTGCAGATGTGTTATAAATACTCTTAAAATGGAAGACATAACTCACCATTGAGTACCGAATCCTTTAAAAAAGGTGCCCCAATTCTAGAAAGTTAATCTGTTGTCTTCCTAGATTAGAAATTGAGTAATAATTTCATCAAGTGGAAAAAAATTATGTATGGCTCTCCAAGTGCATTTAAATACAGCCACAGCAGTAACAGCCATGGTCGTCATCATCTCTTCAACCTAATTAGTGATGGCAGTTGAGGCAGATCAGCGAAGTGAGCCAGGAGACTAGTGACCCAGGTGTCATCTTTCTTCTGCGTTGTGTGCTTTGCATGTTCAATCTGTGCTGTGTTGGGGGAGTGAAGCTGAGAAAACCCAAGTGCTAATAACAGTGAGAGAGGAAGGCACAGAGGTAGAAAATTGAGGGAGAGAAAAAATTCTAAATATGCTTCACATTTCTTGAATTAATGAGAAACTGAATCATAAACCATTGTTAAACTTGTAACTTGATTAGGGATGAATTATTTATCCAGCTGAAACATACAACGTATGCTCCTAATACTGAGCTATTTTGCTTACACATCTTAAATGGTGGTGGATCAGGGAAATTACCAAGGAGTCCTGAGAAACTTCATCAAATGTGAAATTATGATATTTTCCTGGTGAAATATTGAAAGGTAAGCCAGTTCTCTGATTTTACACTAGTTTTTCAAAATCTAACTCTGCTTCTCCAAAGCTAGTCCTGAATTTGATGACAACAGTAGCTAAAGCCAATTATTAGTCCTAGAGTTATGCTGGGAACTACATCTCTCAGTAAGACTGTGTAGATATACTCATGTCTCTTACACACTTATCACTTAGAACAAAGTGATGCTTAATCAGATTTCACGAAGTGTTAGTTATCATAATTGGTTAGAAAGAATTCCTAAATTATTGAACATTTCTAACATATTCTACTTCACAAATTAATTGTAGCCTAGAACTACAGAAACAGTTCTAAATAGGGTGGTACTGTTTATACATTACTGTTGTGGTTTGAAAAATACAGCCAATTATTTACTACAAAAATCTTTTCACTAACACGGAGAAAAAGACTATCTATCAGTTTTCCCCTTTTGGTGCAAACATTTGAATAGTTATTCCTGATAGGTTAGAAGAAATTATTTTCATTTAGTGAATTTCTATTTCATATCACAGTTTCATGTCACCACATCATCCCTCTCCTCTTTGACTCCCAAGAGCCCACTCCTCCAGCAAAATTCACCTGTACTAGACTAAAGTCACAGAATTTTAGAACTAGACAAGATTTAACATACCATGTGACTCAACCCAATGATAAAACTACACTTGGCATGGTTGTTAAAGTTTCTTTTTGAAAGAAACATTAGAAAATTAAAACAGAGTTGTCCCCATAGATAATTATTGAGAAGGTTTATTAGCCCCTTGATGTTTGAGGGAAAATTTCATCTTTAAGCAGCTGAATTCTTGCACGAACACACACACAATAATAATTACATCCGCTACTTTCAAAGTGACCAGACCATGCAGCATGGAGATTACAAAGCAATGACATTTATAAATGTTGGCAACTAGTTGTATATCAGGAAACCAAAAGCAATTTATGTAGGAGTTTGGCAGCCTCAGTTCTCTCTAAAATTCTATGACTAATTTCTCAAGTAGTTTTATTTCTCTTACTTAATCACTCTACTTCCTGCTTCACAATACAGATGAGAGCATTTGGTTGCAGCCACTGCTCCAAAGGGATCAAGGAATAAAATATGTCGGTGAGGTTTTAAAACAGGCTAGTTCTATAACTAACAATGGAACATATTACAAGATTTAAATGGGAAAATGTGAGATAAATTAGGTCTTCTTCTTGTATCCTTTCAAAACCTATGGACTAGTATTCCCACGCTTTTTTGTCAGTCCAGTATTACTTTTCTTATTCTAATTATTTTGAACCCTATTCATAATGTCTGTCATTCTGCATCTACTGTAGTTCCTTCATCCTGTCTCAGTTTTTTGTTTTCGAGTGTCCTCAAGTGTATCTATCAGCCAGGACTTTCAGGGCTTCAAAATAACTTCTTCCATATAGCCTACTGCAAGAAGGTCTCACGTACGTTATCCCATTTCATTCTCAAAATAAAGTAGCAGGGTTGATATACAGATTTCTGTCCTCTAGAGGAGAATAGAAAAATCTCCTGTGGCCTGACCAAAATCACAGCTAAAGGAATATTTGAATCAAGAATGAAAGTCAAGCTTCTTCTCACTATGTCCAGCATGATTTCTTAAAGAGCGCTTCTCTTTAGATGAATCAGCTAGTCTCTCGTCATTACTCCATTACTGCCACTCTTCACTCCCACCTCTATTTCCATCGAATGATGTTTATGAGCTTGCATACAAATTGCTGCTGACACAATACTAACTACAAGTGACTTCTGACAATCTCCAAACCCTTATAGTGCTTGACTTCCTAATGGTACTTAGAGACAACTGGGACACTTACATGGTAATAATATGGAACTGATAGAATAGGTTTCTAGTACCTCTGCCAGCAGGAATTCTATTCATCTAAAGGTCCTCCCATCTCATATCTGAGAACAGTGAAGCCATGACTGTCCCAGAGTATTTCACCTTATTATCATTCTAAGTGGCTTCAGTGTTTAGCTAATATATGTCAGACTGAGAAAAATAACTTAAATTTAAATTTACATTAAAAACATAGTCGATTGCTACAATATCTCTCAGTCAGGGACCACCTAGCAAACCACTCCAGGTAATTTAAATTGAGGTGATTTAATGCATGGTAGTGAGTGATGGGAAGAGCTGAGAAGCCAACAGGGGATGGTGAAGCAATCAAAAGATTAGCAAAGGCAAGAAACCACTACCAATTCTGGAGCTGGAGGGAAAAAGGGGGAAGTCTTATTACCCTAGACTAGAAGCCATGATTGCCTGATGGAAAAGCAGAGGCTGTCTAGCAGGGAGCTGAAAGCCCAGAGGAAACCAGCCATGGCAGGAAAATGGCACCCAAGGATCAGCTAGTAGCGGACAAATACCCTGGCTTCTCCTATCCTTCCTCTCTCCCACCTCCCTCCACCCACCCCTTTCCAGGTCGCCTATGGACCAAATCTATCTGGAAGCTAGTTGGAAAGTAAGTCTGAGACACATGGTTTTTGGGTGAGGGGTCAAACTGAATATTAGTACAATAGACAATGACCAACCCACTTCCCAAAGCATGAAAGAGAAATCTAGAGCTGTAAACTGATTGCTAAATTATGTTCAATTTACTTTTCTTTTACATAATGAAAATGATCTGCATATCTCTGAGTAGCCTAGACATTAGAGCATTTGGTACATAATGTAGTTGGTTAGGGAAAATAATGCTAAGTATAGAAACTGATGCAGCATAAGTACTGTCATATTTTCTCATTACACACTTAAGCAACAATAATGGATGTCATTACACAAAAATATGTACTATAATCATACAATTTATTTAGACTGTACAAAGAAAAGATTTAGTTAGCCTGTCTTAATATATTTATACCTTTAATTACATATTCATTATATAAGCATCCACTCAAGACCTACTATGCGGCAGATAAATTGCTAGTTCTTAGAAAACTATTTCCATAAGATAGGGTCATATCCTCAAGAAACAAAGAAGACAGAAACTAAAAATAAATGATACACATAAAACATAGATAAGATTGAGAGGAACACACAAATAAGAAAGGAGTTCATTTTCCCAGGAGGATAGGAATCAATAAAAGAGAGGATATTTGAGCCAAATCTGAAAAGATAAGAAAAAAATCAAAGCAAATGCTATGCTTGTCTGAAGTCTTCCCAGGCTTTTTGCCTGTGTACACATCTATCATTACAAGCATTGCTTACATATCACAGTCCAAATCAATTACAATGCTGAATCATCTGCTTACTTTAAGAAAATGCCTAAGAAGAACCCCTAACATTTCTATCCACTTGGCATTGCAAGAAACCTAACAGAAATAATCTTAATGTTAAAGATCTTCAAGCACTGCATGCTATGATATTACCTTCTTTTCCCATCATTCCCAACCCTGTCCCCTTGCTATCCTGTCCTGCTTCCTTCATACTACTGAATATTTTACAGCCGTGAAACTTTGCTCTAATTTGCTTTCTTTTCCAGTACAAGCCAAGAACCATATAGACCTGCAATTCACATTGATCCAAATTCCTTGAGATGATGTTGAAAGGTTTTGTCTGATCTTCCACATTCGGAAAGGGATTTGGATAACATTTCATATACTGGAAACTCCGCCCTTATTCAAGATGTTGATGACCTGTTACCTACCCCTTCACTGAAATCGTACCACTCTTGTAGACCGTATGTTACAAAGCCTCTAAAAATGCATGGTAACACTTGTCTCAGATTCATTACTTAGGACATGACCTGTTTATACCAATAGGAGTGAGGTCATCTTTTAGGATAAAAACTAATTTCAGTGTCCCAAGACTCACTTGACTTTCACAAATGTCCACCCTCTTAGATATAGCCAGCTATTGCTTACATAGCATGTCAAATATGCTTCTATTCAAAGCTTCTATTTGTGTGTATGTGAGTGTTCAGTCATGTCCGACTCTTTGCGATCCCATGGACTGTAGTCTGCCAGGCTCCTCTGTCCATAGGATTTCTCAGGGAAGAATACTGGAGTGAGTTGCCATTTCCTCCTCCAGGGTATCTTCCCAATCCAGGGATCAAACCCACATCTCTTGCATCTCCTGCATTGGCAGGTGGATTCTTTACCACTGTGCCACCTTGGAAGCCCAAAGCTTCTATTGCATCCTGTTTAAATGAACATCCCAGAGCCATGATCTTTGTCACAAGAAGCCAAATAGTCTTTTTTCTGATTTAAACAAATCTTGTAGAGAAACCTAGAACTGTCTTCTTGGTAATGTAAGTCTATATATTTTTTGTTTTGTGAGGAAAAAGAAACTATTTTAAGTATGAACAAAGCTTCATGAAGACAAAGAATGGCCCACTCATTAGTATGAGTCAGTTCTGCCCAGATCTCTTTGACTTAGCTATTCCCCACACAGTCACAGCATTCCTAAAAACATATTCTAATGTGTCTTTAAAATATGCAATTTTACTCTTCTCTGCAAATAGAGAAGGCTGAGTTCATATTAAACTCAACCTGTTTGTTACCACTTCAATACAAGTAGAGTTTCATGACTGTCTTACAGCCCCTGCCCACTGTTCAAACCCATTATTAACTGTAAAAGCTTTTTATCCCGAAAATTATTGACCTCATACTTTAGGTAGATATGCCCTCTCAATGGCCAGAAAAAGGTGGGTTTAGCACATGCAGCAATATGGGAAAGCAGAAATTCTTCCATATTGTCTATTCTTGCTTACCCACATGACTGAATTTATCATTTTTTGTCTTATTTATGGTTATGGACAATGAAGGAAACAAGAGTTCATCACATCAGTAAGTATAAAAATATTTATTTGTTCATTTATGATCTGTTATACATTATCATGACTTCCCAACTGGCGCTAGTGGTAAAGAATCTGCCTGCCAAGGCAAGAGATGCAGGAGATGCAGTTTTGATCCCTGGGTCTGGAAGATCCTCTGGAAGAGGCAGAAATGGCAACTCATTCCCATAATCTTGCCTGGGAAATCCCATGGACAAAAAAACCTGGCAGGCTACAGTCCGTGGCGTCCTAAAGAGCCAAACACAACTGAGCATTACTACTACTACTACTATACATTATCATATCGCGGCCATAAAGGGTTTTGTTCTCTAAATGACTTGCACAAGGAAATGCTTTGGCTCACACTACAGCCAAAGCTCACACACTAGTAAAGTAATGCTCAAAATTCTCCAAGCCACACTTCAGCAATGTGTGAACTGTGAACTTCCAGATGTTCAAGTTGGTTTTAGAAAAGGCAGAGGAACCAGAGATCAAATTGCCAACATCCGCTGGATCATGGAAAAAGCAAGAGAGTTCCAGAAAAACATCTATTTCTGCTTTATTGACTATGCCAAAGCCTTTGACTGTGTGGATCACAATAAACTGTGGAAAATTCTGAAAGAGATGGCAATACCAGACCACCTGACCTGCCTCTTGAGAAACCTATATCCAGATCAGGAAGCAACAGTTAGAAGTGGACATGGACCAACAGACTGGTTCCAAATAGAAAAAGGAGTACGTCAAGGCTGTATATTGTCACTCTGCATATTGAACTTATATGCACAGTACATCATTAGAAACACTGGGCTGGAAGAAGCACAAGCTGGAATCAAGATTGCCGGGAGAAATACCAATAACCTCAGACATGCAGATGAGACCACCCTTATGGCAGAAAGTGAAAAGGAACTAAAAAGCCTCACGATGAAAGTGAAAGAGAAGAGTGAAAAAGTTGGCTTAAAGCTCAACATTCAGAATACGAAGATCATGGCATCCGGTCCCATCATTTCATGGCAAATAGATGGGGAAACAGTGGAAACAGTGTCAGACTTTATTTTTGGGGGACTCCAAGATCACTGCAGATGGTGATTGCAGCCATGAAATTAAAAGACGCTTACTCCTTGGAAGGAAAGTTATGACCAACCTAGATAGCATATTCAAAAGCAGAGACATTACTTTGCCAACAAAGGTCCATCTAGTCAAAGCTATGATTTCCCCCGTGGTCGTGTATGGATATGAGAGTTGGACTGTGAAGAAGGCTGAGTGCCGAAGAATTGATGCTTTTGATCTGTGGTGTTGGAGAAGACTCTTGAGAGTCCCTTGGACTGCAAGGAGATCCAACCAGTCCATTCTGAAGGAGATCAACCCTGGAATTTCTTTGGAAGGAATGATGCTAAAGCTGAAACTCCAGTACTTTGGCCACCTCATGCAAAGAGTTGACTCATTGGGCAAGACTCTGATGCTGGGAGGGATTGAGGGCAGGAGGAAAAGGGGATGACAGAGAATGAGATGGCTGGATGGCATCACCGACTCGATGGACATGAGTTTGGGTGAACTCAGGGAGATGGTGATGGACAGGGAAGCCTGGTGAGCTGTGATTCATGGGGTCGCAAAGAGTCGGACATGACTGAGCAACTGAACAGCCAAAGCAACTGCCACTTTCGCTTTCTGGATCCAACTAGTTGCCTCTGAAAACTTTGTGTTGTTACCTCTCAGATTCAAAATTAAACAAAATTTACTGACTCATAGGGTGCCTCTTCTTCTCACAGTTGTACACGTCCAAAGCTTCTTCTCAATTTCATGGCCTATGGAATGAAAAAGGTAAAGAAAAGTATGTACACGTGTGCTCAATTGCTAAGTCGTGTCCGACTCTTTGCGACCCCATGGACTGTAACCCAATACGCTCCGCTGTCCATGGGATTTCTCAAGCAAGAATGCTGGAGTCAGTTGCCATTTCCTTCTACAGGGGATCTTCTGACCCAGGGATCAAAGACTCATCTGCATAGGCAGGCAGATTCTTTATCACTGAGCCAGCAAGGAAGCCCTAAACAAAAGTAATGACAATACAAGTGATAGATATGTAATTGATATGTGATTTCTGAGTTCTTCTTAGTTGGTTTATTTTGTCATACCTGCCTCATTTTTCAAGCCTATACTTTAGCAAGACCAGTAAAGATACAATGTTCCTACAGAAGAACGCAAGGAACTCAAATTCTGGTAGTCCATGTTTTTTAGGAAGAACCTATTGTAGAACTATATGACTCTCTGCATTATGCTTTTAGAGATTATGTCATCTGAAAACACATATCCCTGTTCACAGAGTGAGGTATAAAATAAAAGAGAAATTTCTGAACAGAAATAATACCAGGAAGTAATGCTTCAACGGATAGAGTCATTAAACCATCAAGGACATAAAATATTATAATAAATCTTAAAAATTTATCAATAAAACACAACTAATTATTAAATTACAACAAAAAATAGTAGCTATTCAAGCTGTGTTACACAAACCACATGGCTCTAGATTACTTTAACAAGTAAATGAGTATGAATCCTTATTGGAAAGAATGTTGCACCATTTTCTAGATAAGTTAGAGTATAACCATGACCTATAAGAAAGGAGACTATCTAATCACAACAGTCCTAGATGAGATGCCCCATATCCGAGGTCTGGGGCGGAGGCCAAGAGGAGCTTCCCCACGCCCGAGGTCAGGGGCGGCGGCGGAGAGGAGCACCCCACTTCCAAGGAGCAGTGGCTGTGAGGGCACAGAGGGCCGAAGGGAGCTATTCCATGTTCAAGGTCAGGAGGGGCCGCTGTGAGGAGATACCTAGTCCAAGGTAAGGAGCAGCGGCAGCGCTTTGCTGGAGCAGCCTTGAAGAGATATACCACCACCAAGGTAAGAGAAACCCAAGTAAGACAGTAGGTGTTGCGAGAGGGCATCAGAGGGCAGACACACTGAAACCATAATCACAGAAAACTAGCCAATCTGATCACACACAGCCTTGTCTAAATCAATGAAACTAAGCCATGCCGTGTGGGGCCACCCAAAACAGGTGGGTCATGGTGGAGAGGTCTGACAGAATGTGGTCCACTGGAGTAGGAAATGGCAAACCACTTCAGTATTCTTGCCTTGAGAACCCCATTAACAGTATGAAAAGGCAAAATGATAGGATACTGAAAGAGGAACTCCCCAGGTCAGTAGGTGTCCAACACGCTACTGGAGATCAGTGGAGAAATAACTCCAGAAAGAATGAAGGGATGGAGCCAAAATAAAAACAATACCCAGCTGTGGATGTGACTGGTGATAGAAGCAAGATCTGATGCTGTAAAGAGCAATATTGCATAGGAACCTGGAATGTCAGGTCCATGAATCAAGGCAAATTGGAAGTGGTCAAACGGGAAATGGCAAGAGTGAACGTCAACATTCTAGGAATCAGCGAACTAAAATGGACTGGGATGGGTGAATTTAACTCAGATGACCATTATATCTACTACTGTGGGCAGGAATCCCTTAGAAGAAATGGAGTAGCCATCATGGTCAACAAAAGAGTCCAAAATGCAGTACTTGGATGCAATCTCAAAAACGACAGAATGATCTCTGTTCATTTCCAAGGCAAACCATTCAATATTACAGTGATCCAAGCCTATGCCCCAACCAGTAACGCTGAAGAAGCTGAAGTTGAATGGTTCTAGGAAGACCTACAAGACCCTTTGGAACTCACACCCAAAAAAGATGTCCTTTTCATTATAGGGGACTGGAATGCAAAAGTAGGAAGTCAAGAAACACCTGGAGTAACAGGCATATTTGGCCTTGGAGTATGGAATGAAGCAAGGCAAAGGCTAATAGAGTTTTGCCAAGAGATAACACTGGTCATAGCAAACAACCTCTTCCAACAACACAAGAGAAGACTCTACACATGGACATCACCAGATGTCCAACACCGAAATCAGATTGATTATATTCTTTGCAGACAAAGATGGAGAAGCTCTATACAGTCAGCAAAAAAAAAGACTGGGAGCTGACTTGGCTCAGATCATGAACTTCTTATTGCCAAATTCAGCCATAAATTGAAGAAAGTAGGGAAAACCAGTAGACCATTCAGGTATGACCTAAATCAAATCCCTTATGATTATACAGTGGAAGTGAGAAATAGATTTAAGGGCCTAGATCTGATAGATAGAGTGCCTGATGAACTATGGAATGAGGTTCGTGACATTGTACAGGAGACAGGGATCAAGACCATCCCCATGGAAAAGAAATGCAAAAAAGCAAAATGGCTGTCTGTGTAGGCCTTACAAATAGCTGTGAAAAGAAGAGAAGCGAAAAACAAAGGAGAATAGGAAAGATATAAGCATCTGAATGCAGAGTTCCAAAGAATAGCAAGAAGAGATAAGAAAGCCTTCCTCAGAGATCAATGCAAAGAAATAGAGGCAAAAACAACAGAATGGGACAGACTAGAGATGTCTTCAAGAAAATTAGAGATGCCAAGGGAATATTTCAGGCAGAGATGGGCTCGATAAAGGACAGAAATGGTATGGACCTAACAGAAGCAGAAGACATTAAGAAGAGGTGGCAAGAATACACAGAAGAACTGTACAAAAAAGATCTTCATGACCCAGATAATCATGATGGTGTGATCATTCACCTAGAGCCAGATCCTGGAATGTGAAGTCAAATGGGCCTTAGAAAGCATCACTACGAACAAAGCTAATGGAGGTGATGGAATTCCAGTTGAGCTATTTCAAATCCTGAAAGATGATACTGTGAAAGTGCTGCACTCAATATGCCAACAAATTTGGAAAACTCAGCAGCAGCCACAGGACTGGAAAAGGTCAGTTTTCATTCCAATCCCAAAGAAAGGCGATGCCAAAGAATGCTCAAACTACTGCACAATTGCTCTCATCTCACATGCTAGTAAAGTAATGCTCAAAATTCTCCAAGCCACACTTCAGCAATATGTGAACCATGAACTTGCAGATGTTCAAGCTGGTTTTAGAAAAGGCAGAAGAACCAGAGATCAAATTGTCAACATCCGCTAGATCATGGAAAAAGCAAGAGAGTTCAAAAAAATATCTATATATTTCTGCTTTATTGACTATGCCAAAGCCTTTGACTGTGTGGATCACAATAAACTGTGGAAAATTCTGCAAGAGATGGCAATACCAGGCCACCTGACTTGCCTCTTGAGAAACCTGTATGCAGGTCAGGAAGCAACAGTTAGAAGTGGACATGGAACAACAGACTGGTTCCAAATAGGAAAAGGACTCCGTCAAGGCTGTATATTGTCACCCTGCTTACTTAACTTCTATGCAGAGTACATCATGAGAAACTCTGGGCTGGAAGGAGCACAAGCTGGAATCAAGATTGCTGGGAGAAATATCAATAACCTCAGATATACAGATAACACCACTCTTATGGCAGAAAGTGAAAAGGAACTCAAAAGCCTCTTGATGAAAGTGAAAGAGGAGACTGAAAAAGTTGGCTTAAAGCTCAACATTTGAAAAATGAAGATCATGGCATCTGGTCCCATCACTTCATGGGAAATAAATGGGGAAACAGTGGAAACAGTGTCAGACTTTATTTTGGGGGGCTCCAAAATCACTGCAGATGGTGATTGCAGCCATAAAATTAAAAGACACTTACTCCTTGGAAGGAAAGTTATTATCAACCTAGCTAGCATATTCAAAAGCAGTGACATTACTTTGCCAACAAAGGTCCATCTAGTCAAGGCTATGGTTTTTCCAGTGGTCATGTATTGATGTGAGAGTTGGACTGTGAAGAAAGCTGAGCTCTGAAGAATTGATGCTTTTGAACTGTGGTGTTGGAGAAGACTCTTGAGAGTCCCTTGGACTGCAAGGAGATCCAACCAGTCCATTCTGAAGAGATCAGTCCTGGGTGTTCATTGGAAGGACTGATGCTAAAGCTGAAACTCCAATCTTCACTGATGTGAAGAGTTGACTAATTGGAAAAGACTTTGATGCTGGGAGGGATTGGGGGCCTGAGAAAAAGGGAACAACAGAGGATGAGATGGCTGGATAGCATCACCGACTTGATGGACATGAGTTCGAGTAAACTCCAGTAGTTGGTGATGGACAGGGAGGTCTGGTGTGCTGCGATTCATGGGGTCGCAAAGAGTCGGACACAACTGAGCAACTGAACTGAACTGAACTGAATCACAACAGAATACATTCTGATGTTTGAATGATCAGGTAATGATATTCCAGGAAATGGGAAAGGAAGATTGTATAAGGTACATAGATAATTCTAAGGCTTATAGTCATGTCACATGCAAGTGGTACTAATAAAATATGACTTCTTTGCACTATTAAAGAAATACCTCTAAATCTTGCTACATCAAGTGGTATAAAATGTTTACCTCTATTTAGAAATGCAATTTAGGATTTGTGACAAAGGCAGGAATGCAACACAGTGGAGGAAAGGTGATTTTTTAAATAAATTGTGCTAGATGGATATAATATCCGTGCAAGCAAAAAATAGCTGAACTTCTTACTCACATCATACACAATAGATTTCCTATCTAAACCTAATATGTGAAACAATAAAGCTTTCATGAGAAAACACATAAGAATGTCTCTGAGACCTTGGAGTTAGCAAAGTTTCTAAAACAGAGCATGGAAAGCATTAACCATGAAATTTAAAAACTGGAAAATTAGACTGTGCTGTGGCAGAAAGTGAAGAGGAACTAAAAAGCTTCTTGATGAAAGTGAAAGTGGAGAGCGAAAAAGTTGGCTTAAAGCTCAACATTCAGAATACGAAGATCATGGCATCCGGTCCCATCACTTCATGGCAAATAGATGGGGAAACATTGGAAACAGTGTCAGAGTTTATTTTTGGGGGCTCCAAGATCACTGCAAATGGTGATTGCAGCCATGAAATTAAAAGACGCTTACTCCTTGGAAGGAAAGTTATGACCAACCTAGATAGCATATTCAAAAGCAGGGACATTACTTTGCCGACTAAGGTCCATCTAGTCAAAGCTATGATTTTCCCCGTGGTCATGTATGGATATGAGAGTTGGACTGTGAAGAAGGCTGAGTGCCGAAGAATTGATGCTTTTGAAGTATGGTGTTGGAGAAGACTCTTGAGAGTCCCTTGGACTGCAAGGAGATCTAACCAGTCCATTCTGAAGGAGATCAACCCTGGGATTTCTTTGGAAGGACTGATGCTAAAGCTGAAGCTCCAGTACTTTGGCCACCTCATGGGAAGAGTTGACTCATTGGACAAGACTCTGATGCTGGGAGGGATTGAGGGCAGGAGGAGAAGGGATGACAGGGGATGAGATGGCTGGATGGCATCACTGACTCGATGGACATGAGTCTGAGTGAACTTTGGGAGTTGGTGATGGACAAGGAGGCCTGGCGAGCTGCGATTCATGGGGTCGCAAAGAGTCAGACCCGACTGAGCGACTGAACTGAACTGAAAGTTCCTACTTGATGTCAGAAATAACAAGAGAATGAAAAATCAACCAATAGGGGAGGATGCTATTCATTATAAATATTGCTGACAAAAGATTTATACTCAGAATATATATTTTTAAAAAACTCTTTAATATTGAGAAAAATACACACAACCCAATAGAAAATGAAAAAAAAAGACTTGAACAACCACTTCACAAAAAAAAATTATGACGAATAAGCATGTAAAAAAGGTGGTCAACTTCATTAGTAGGATGTAAAATAAAAACACAATATAATACTAGCACCCTCCCACCACCCCCACCCAACCGCCCCTCCACTCCACTCCAGCCCCGCACCCCACTATGCCATAGCTAAAAGGAAAAAGATGGGGAAATACCAAACGTTGATGAAAATTACAGTAACCATATTGAAAGGCTTGGCAGTATTTATATAAAAGTTGAACATCACAGTCTGTTTGATCCAGTAATTATAATCCTAGGTAAATGTGCACGTTTCAACAAAAAACATGCTCCAAAACATTTTGTTACACTATTCATACCATTCTCAAATTAAAAATAATACAAATGGCCAGCACAGTCCAACGGTGAATGAACTGTGGTATTTGGAGCAATGGAAGATAAAACAGTAAATAGTATAAGGAACTCCCAACTATACACAACTAGGTAGCTGAAACAAGTATTGGGTGGGGAAACAAGTGAGTGAAAGTCCCTCAGTCGTGTCCGACTCTTTGAGAGTCCATGGGCTATACAGTCCATGGAATTCTCTAGGCCAGAACACTGAGGCAGGTAGCCTTTCCCTTCTCCAGGGGAGCTTCCCAACCCAGGGATCAAACGGAGGTCTCCCGCATTGCAGACGGATTACCAGTTGAGCCACAGGGGAAGCTCGTGTGGGTGGGGCTGGGGGAGGGGGGATACAAAAAGAGTGTTTGCACTGTGAGCTCGTATATATAAAGACTGTTAGTAATCTAGGTCATAGTCACACTTGGGACATGGGATAGGGAGCACTGGAAAGGGGTGGGTGTCAAGGTGTCCTGGGGTGCTTGCAATTGCAAAATGCTCTAGTTCCTGCTCTAAATTCTGGTTACATGGGCTTATCCAGTTTGTGAACGTTTATACAGATGTATCCAAATTAAAAAGTTACAGCTGGAACAAATAAGAGAATAACGTCAGCAACAGATCAAACATTAAACATTGTATTAAAATCATTGAGGTCACAAGGAACTCCACTGCCCCACCCCCTAAGTCATGCGTGCGCACACGCACAGTGAAGCGAGAAACCTCATTGGCTGGGACTAGGTGCGCACTTCCGGAAGCCACACCTTAGCACCGCCCCTTCCGTCTGCTGGTCATCCCGCCTTCCCGCCACCCAGTCTCCGCACTATCCAGCTCGGCAGCTTCCGCCCTGTGGACTCAAACTCCACCGAGGCAAACAGGGCTTGGCGGCAGTAGCCTTTCTCACAGTCTCCTCCGTCAAATCCTGCTCGCTGTTTGCCGCCATCATGAACATCCGCAATGCTCGGCCAGACGACCTGATGAACATGCAACAATGCAACCTCCTTTGCCTTCCCGAGAACTACCAGATGAAATACTATTTCTACCATGGCCTTTCTTGGCCCCAGCTCTCTTACATCGCTGAGGACGAGGACGGGAAGATTGTGGGCTACGTCCTGGCCAAAATGGAGGAAGACCCAGATGATGTCCCTCACGGACACATAACCTCACTGGCCGTGAAGCGTTCCCACCGTCGCCTGGGCCTAGCTCAGAAGCTGATGGACCAGGCCTCCCGGGCCATGATTGAGAACTTTAGCGCCAAGTACGTGTCCTTGCACGTCAGGAAGAGTAACCGGGCAGCCTTGCACCTCTATTCTAACACTCTTAACTTTCAGATTAGTGAGGTGGAACCCAGATACTATGCAGATGGAGAAGATGCTTATGCTATGAAGCGGGATCTGTCGCAGATGGCTGATGAGCTGAGGAGGCAGTTGCCTCTGAAGAAGGGCGGGTATGTGGTGCTGGGCTCCAGGGAGAACCAGGAGACCCAGGGCAGCACACTTCCTGGTTCAGACGTGGCCTGTCAAGAGAAGAACCCAGCCACTGATGGTAGCGGGAGTGACAGCAAGGAACCCAGCGAATCCACGGAAAGCCCCGATGCCCAGGACAGTTCAGAAGACTCTGATTCCACCTCCTAGAGCCTGCCTAAGGTAAGTGTTCTCACTTCCTTGACCCAGTTCCTATCTCCCCTGAATTCCTGCACCATACTTGGGTTGCCAGATCCCATCCCATTCTAGCTCTAACGGATTTCACTGTGAAAACACCCTGTTGGCCTCGGGGAGGAGTGTAGAGTGGGTTGGGGGAAGCTCATTGCTCATTATAGGAAGTTAATAGGATTCCATGCAGAAAGTAGATTAAATTCAGTAAAAGAAACATTTATCCTGCCTTTTCGATATGAATTGTATTTCAGAATATGCACGTAGTTTATGAAAGAAATGTCTTCTTAATAGAATGACAGCTAATAAAAGCAGAAAGAATGCTAGAATTATAAAGTTGCCATTTTGAAACTCTTGAAACAATAGATCAGGCAGTTGTCATCAGTGACTGATGCCATTAGGTGAAAGTTGGGACAGTTTGCAATGATGGATCAAGCTAGCAACACTTGAAGTCACTGGTCAAGTGTAGCATCACTATGTGCTGTGCTGTGCTCTGCTTAGCTTCTCAGTGGTGTTCAACTCTGCAACTCCATGGACTGTCCACCAGTTTCCGCTGTCCATGTGGATTCTCCAGGCGAGAATACTGAAGTGGGTTGCCATGTCCTCCTTCAGAGGATCTTCTCAACCCAGGGATTGAGCATCGCTATAAGGGAGACAAATATTATGTGCCTCCTAATGCAATAAGAGGTACACAGTGACAGCTATGAAATATTCTTGCCCAAAGAAAATACTGTGTGTCTGTATAAAATGTATCTTGAATCCAAAGAAGACCCTGGATCTAACATTTTTATTAAGAAAACAAAAAAACATAGGGACATGTTAAATTACAATCAGCCAAATCCAGAATGAGAAAATTTCTACAGAACAAATGATCTGATTTCTTCAACAAATGAATGTCATTTTTTAAAAAAGAGAGGAGGAATTTATCTATTAAAACAAGTTATAGAGATATACTAACCATATACAACTGTTATGGAGGTTGTTTGGTTTAAACAAACTAAATATAAGACATTTTGACACAACTAGGCAGAACTTGAACACAGATTGTATCCTATTAAGGAATTGTTAATAATTTTGTTAAGTGAGCTAAATGATATTGTAGTATTGTTTTTAAAAGCCCTAATCTGTTAGAGATACCAGTTCAGATCTGTTGCTCAGTCGTGTCTGACTCTTTGCTACCTCATGGACTGCAGCACGCCAGGCTTCCCTGTCCATCACCAACTCCTGGAGCTTGCTCAAACTCAGATCCATCGAGTCGGTGATGCCATCCAACCACCTCATTCTCTGTCGTCCCCTTTTCCTCCTGCCTTCAATCATTCCCAGCATCAGGGTCTTTTGTAAGGATGTATATTGAAGTAATTAGAGTTGAAATAATATGAGGCCTTAGATTTACTTCAAAATACTCCAGCAAAATGACAAAAAAAAAAAAAAAGAGGTCAGGGGGGTGGAAATAGAAAAAATAAGAATGACAACATGTAATAATTGTTGAAGTTGGGTAATGGGTACTTGGGAGGTTCATTATGCTGTTTTTCACCCTATAATGTGTGAAAATCAACATGAAAAGTCAAAGAACAAAAACGATTATTGTTCTTCACACTACCCATTAACCAGTCACTGAAAAGTAGTTTTAAAAGACTAATTTGCCTTGAAGAACGTTGTAACACCGTAATGATTTGAAGGGTCAATTTAGAAGCTTTAACTTCTAGTCACCTTACCCTTACATATGAAAAAAGCAGCAACTTTCACATAACAAAGTCCAGTTATGAGTGACACACTGCATATAGTTAAATGCCATTTGATTCATTTACTCATTCACAAAAATTTATATATGCCTGGTATGAGACTTGGAGCTTGGTATACACCAGTGATTAGGACAAGCTGATGTTTACATTATATAGCATCTTATCTTTGTGGTTATCAGCTTCTCTTCAGTTGTTATACTCTACCTGAGTAAGTAAGGATCTGTGTTAAGTAATTATCTTTGCTTACTTCAGGAAAGTGAAGAGATTGCTTAATATCTGATATGAAAAAACAAAACTGTCACTTCAGCAGGGGAAGAGAAAATAAATAATTGTAAGAAAATTATTGTGTGGCAGTTATAAATCTCAGTGTCCAAATTCAGCAATAACTGAAATGTTTCTTTATATTACTGTAATTGGACTTTATTTCTAAGATGGAAGAGGTGTTCCCTGTACTTAGCGTCAGTATCCTTCCATGTTGGAACCTGCTGCGACATCTTCATTGGCTCCATCTAATCTTTGGTCCTTACGAGCCCCTTCTGGGTCATTTCCAGTCAGAGGCCTCTTCAGGTCTCAGGTGTTCTCTGCCATGTTTGGGGCATTTTGGTAGCAAGGGTATTAATTTGCATAGGCTAGTTGTTCTAAAAATTAATCTCCCAATCTCAATAACTGAAAACAATAACACACATTTTCTCACATCACGGTCCAGTATGAGTCAGCGATGTGGTAGGGATGTGGAGGGGAGAGGAAAAGAAAGGCCCTTCTCCATGAAGTCATTCAGGACTCTTATCTGCTCCTTGGCCCTGTTTAGGAATCTGGTGAAGCCTAAGGACACCTCAGAAAACTGCCTTTTCAAGGCTTGAAAATCTGTGCAATTACAAAGGAAACCAATTTTTATTAATACTGTTATCAAAATTATTTTAAAATAAACCTTATTTTGTTGTTCAGACGCTAAGTTGTGTCTGACTCCTTACCACTCCATGGACTGCAGCATGCCAGGCTTCCCTGTCCTTCACTATCTCCCAGAGTTTGCTCAGATTCATGTCCATTGAGCCAGTAATGCAAGCTAACAATCTCATCCTCTGCCATCCCCTTCTCCTTTTGCCTTCCATCTTCCCTAATATCAGGGTCTTATGTTATTTATGTATTTAAAAGAAAATTGAGTGTAAATGCTATTTGGAGATACCTCCAACAGCTGTAATGTAATATGAAAACCTATTATTTGTATTGGTGATAAAGTTGCAAGTATTGTAACACACTACTATGCCTTAGTGCCTATATTTATAATTGAAGGAAATGCTAAATTTCAGTTGGAGGCTAGTGAAAATCCAGAATTTTTTGTTGTTGTTGTTCCAAATCCAAGTTCATGGTTCTCCCAAATTCAATTAATGGATCCCAGGCTAAAAGCCCCTAATACAGTGCCATTTTCTAGAATCATATGTCCTCCATTTGTTCATATACATTCAACTTGAAGATAAGGGGAAATAATACACATAGAGGTTTATCTAGGTGTTAAAAGTCAAGTCTCATTTTCCTAACTACCTGCAGGGGAGATTAGATAGTGTAGTGTAGTTGTATGCCTGGGAGGAAAAGGAATGAGTTCTGGTAACCACACAGCATAGTTTCTGCAACAGTGGGAACCACCCCAGTGGTGCTCTGGACTTTGAGAAGTTCTGCTTCCATGCCTGGCCAGGAGCCTGGGGTCTCTCTGCTGCCCTCTCCCACTTCACAGAAAATTCTGCCAGGCTATCTGAGCTGTCTGCTTAGTCACATGACACACATGTCTTTTGCACAAACCTTGGCATGAGAAACTGGGACCCTGCCACCTTGCTGCCTTTATCCTCTGGTTAAAGCCTGGAAGAATTGACCCCTCTACATGGAAATCCCCTGAATTGTCTAAAGCTGCAGTTACCATCCCTCACCTTTGTCCCATTCAGCAGGGGTTTATTAGGACATAGACTTAGCTGCCTGGTTGGGAAAAGACTTCTGTGAGAAAAGGAAGAATAGAGACAAAAATTAAAAGGTTAATACAATGAAAGTATTATCCAGCCACAGTTGTGGCATTCCCCCTGTGGAACTGGAGTTAAAATACCTACAGAAGAAAGTCCTGAAAGAAATAACTTTTCATTTTTCCTTATCTTCTTTTGGGTCTGGACAATGGAGACAAAGTTAGAAGATTTAGAAGTGATGGTGAATAGGGCAGCTGGTGAAGGAGACTGGATGTCTTCCTCTACAAAATGGTAATAAAAGTCACTGATAACACTGTGAGAACACTGTGTCAGAGGTAGTGTTATAGGGACTACTTGTGAATTGTCTCACTTAATCCTCCTAAAATCCCTCTAAAGGAGGTACCCAGGTAGTGCTAGTTGTAAAGAACCTGCCTGCAAATGCAGGAGACATAAGAGACACAGGTTCAATCCCTGGGTTGGGCAGATCCCCTGGAGGAGGAAATGGCAAACCACTCCAGCATTCTTGCCTGGAGAATCCATCCCACAGACAGCGAGGCCTGGCGGCCTAAATCCGTAGAGTCACACAGAGTCAGACATGACTGAAGTGACTTAGCACACACACACATACGTGCAAAATGCATTGCTCCCTTTTACAGATGAGAAGTGCCTGTCATTCAGACAGTAAGTGGAAAACAGGGATGCAAACTCAGATGATGGGACTCCACCAGGGTGAAGATTAAGTGGACAATGCCTGAAAATTGCTTAGCACAGTGCTTCACACACAGTTATTTATTCTGTAAATTTTTGCTTTTAAACTGCAGTGATAGGTACCATCCAGCCTCTTTTTCTTCCCCACAGTAATCAAGTGATAGAATGTTGTGTATGAGCAGCAACAGTTTGCAGCCTTGGAAGGGAGATGCATCTTAATGATTAAAATAGCTCTCACTGACAAGCTGAATGTCAAAGCATTCAGCTGAATCAATGCTCGTCAACAGCAGAGTTTCTAAGGAGCCAGAGCAATGAAGACAGGTCAGTTCAAAACATGCTAGTTAAGGCAGGAATGCCGTCAAAGTGATGCTCCTGACAAGAAATATGTGGATGATTAATAACAAAAAGGAAAAAATTGCAGAATCTTAGAATTTTCCATTGAGCTGGCAATATTGAGTTAACCAAGGTTACTTGAGTGACTCTCCCTTTCTGGTCTATCCTTTCTGTCGCTAAGCTGTCATCCTAACAGAAAGTTGTTAAATGTTCACATGAGCATTCACTGAAATAGACTGTTCTTAATTTTACCAGACAACTAATTATAACTGGAATGATATCATGAAATATGGAAGAAAGTTAGAGACTGACAGGTCTGGTAAATTCCTAGTATAACCTTACCCCAGATATGCCAGAAACCATAGATTTCAAATGCTGCTGCACTATATGAAGATAAAGAGGGGAGGGGGGTGGGAAGAGATAAAATATTGTTTTGAAATACTAATCAGATAGATATCATTTGTTGAATTATTTATAATCTCTAACAATGTCACTTTTCAGTCAGTGTGCCATGTATATATTTAGGATGACTGAAATACCAACTTTGTTAGAGGTAACTGATAAAAGCAGAAGCTTTTCCTAAATGTTATACTCTTTTCATGCTACGGAGCTCTATGGTGGAAAAGGTAAGGAAGAGACAATAATAACAGTTATTCTGTGAATGGCTGTGGTTCAGAGAGCCTTCCTGAAATATTCTGCAGTGCTGTTTCTAAGACTGAAATCCTCAGACTACCATAGGATTTTTTTTTAAGTTCCAAGGCATAAAATTCTGTTTTGTTCTCGAAAAGTCATTACTGCAGACAGTGACTGCAGCCATGAAATTAAAAGACGCTTGCTTCTTGGAAGAAAAGCTATGACAAACCTAGGCAGCGTATTAAAAAGTAGAAGTATCACTTTGCTGACAAATAGTCAAAGCTCTGGTTTTTTCAGTAGTCATGTACCGATGTGAGAATTAGACTGTAAAGAAGGCTGAGTGCCATAGAATTGATGCTTTCAAACTGTGGTGCTGGAAAAGGCTCTTGAGAGTCCCTTGGACTGCATGGAGATCAAGCCAGTCAATCCTAAAGGGAATCAACCCTGAATATTCATTGGAAGAACTGATGCTGAAGCTCCAATACTTTGGCTACCTGTTACAAAGAACCAAGTCTTCGGGAAAGACCCTCATGATTGGAAAGATTGAAGGCAGAAGGAGAAGGGGATGAGATGGTTGGATGGCATCACTGACTCAATGGACTTGAGTTTGAGCAAATACCAGGACATAGTGAAGGACAGGGAAGCCTGCCATGCTGCAGTCCATGGTACTGCAAAGAGCCAGAAATTACTTAGCAACTGAACAACAACCACCATGTCTCATTTATCTTCATTTCCTTAACTCCTGACACATTATTCCTTCATTGTAAGTTCTCAGTATATAGTCATTGAAAGGAGGGAAGGACTCTTCCAAATTACCAATGTAGAATTTAAAAATGGAAAGGAGAGAAAATGTACTTAGGGCACTACTTCCTATTACCTATTGTAATTAGAATGCTTTTAAGTTATGAATAAAGAGACATAATGGGTAGTTTGGTTTCATATCCAGGTCTCACAGAAAGAAAATATGACTTCTAGAATTGGACGCATTACATCTAGCTTATCAAGAGCTAAAAAGCCTTTTCATTTCATTTGAATTGAGATAAATTTCCTTTTTCTCTCTCTCTCTCTTTTTTTTGGATAAATTTCTTTTGGAGTAGAGTAGGATGAGGTAGAATTTGAAGACGGCAAGCAAAAGTGTCATAGTTTCTTTAGGTTTAAAACAAGATCTTTGGGGTAGTTCTCAGCCTTTCATTGTTCTCCCCACTCCTCTTTCTCCTGGAAGAAATGGCTTTTTGATTTGGTTCAGTTGGTCAGTTGTGTCTGACTCTTTGCCACCCCATGGACTGCAGCACGCCAGGCCTCCCTGTCCATCACCAACTCCCGGAGTTTACCCAAAACTCAGGTCCATTGAGTCAGTGATTCCATCCAACCATCTCAACGTCTGTCATCCCCTTCTCCTAACTTAGATGTCAAGAAAAGTTCATGTGTCTTCACCACAGAGAGGGGAGAGAGCCTCAGATTTACGTGTGGCTCTTTGTGCTGTCATCTGAATTCTCACTGGCTCCCATGGAGATAGAGCGAGTCTAAACTGGCTATTAGTGCCTTGTTGATCTGCTGCCAGAATCTGTTATTGGTTAAACCCAGATTTTATTCTCTCAGAGTCTATTGCCCTCCTTTACTCACTTGCTCTCTTTTCACTTCTCAACAGCATTGCAGGCCCTCGTGTCTCAACCACATCTGCTCTCTGAGTCCTGGCTTATCCCGTGAACTCTGTAGCATCTGCTCGGGGGTCATCTCAGGCCAACCCTAATGGCTTCTCACTCTCAACCTTCCACATACCCCACCAGGATCATGACGGAATACGTGGACACAAGAGTCTGCTGTGCAAGTGCCAAGGAAGTTTGAGGCCTGCCATCACCGAACCTTTCCTGGCCTGCTCACATCATTCCTGCCATTTTATTGTGCTTGTAGTAGTCTTTTGTTGGGTGTGGTTGACTTGTAAGGTTGTCCCTTTGTAAGATACAGAACAGGAAATGGGGAAAACTCCCAAAGCTCCCAGGCTTTTAGTTTTTGCCATTGTTTCTCTGGGTTTTCATTCTTGAGGGGGTAGTCAGGACCATCAAGTCAGACCTCATGCCCCCTTCCTCTTCCTTTTTCACCTCTTCTGGTAGAAGTATTCTGTTTCCCCTTCCTTTCTCCAGGAACCTGTCTGCTGTCATGTCCTCTCCTTTCTTGAAGAAGTATTCTCCTCCTTCCCAGTGGGAGGAAGTGGTAAGGGCTTCTATTATGCAATCAGAACTTGGAGATTTTAAGAAAAGGACAACCAGTAATTAAATTGGAATATCTAATCTGCTTGTTTGTGTCTTTTTTTTTTTTTTGGTTAGTGACATAACTTGCTGTTTATTGAAAACCTATAATGTTTAGGTACAGTGCTAGGGCCTTTATTACCAGTATATTTAATCCTCTCAGCAATTAGGGGAGGTTAAGTATTGTTATCCCTATTTTATAGATGGGGAACCTGAAGCTCAAAGAGGCGAAGTAAATATCTAGGACCTGAACTCAAGTTATTTGAATTCAAAGCCAAAATTCCTTTCACTTTCCTCTTGTTCCTTTTTGCATTTTATTTACAAAAGTGTGAAAACAATAGCAAAAAAAGGGAGAATTGAGTTATAAAATGTGTTGACAGGTGACAACTATATGTCTTTTGTAAATATTTATATAACCCACTATTATAATCCTGTTTACTGTTTTCCCCTGTAAAAATAAGTAAAGGCAAAACATTTTGACCACTTTTGACAAAGTGCAGCAGAGGTCACTAGATAAAATCGTTATCATTACTTAATGTTTTTCTATTCACTGAACGTGAATTACCATAGCGTGTAATTTTTCTCATGTTTAAATTTTTATGAAAACTAGTGTGTATGGTTTAAAGTTAAAGCCTTGACATTAACCATCCGATGACAAGGGAGAAATCTGTTCTCTGTAGTCATAATCAGCCCTCCTAAGCTCTTCTTACAAATCTACTCTAAGAATGCACTCTAAGAATGCCTGCCTAATAGGAAATGATCGCCTGAGGCAGACATAAAAGTTTTTTCCTGCATGAGGATTTGACATTACAAACCTCTCATCCATCTTTCCATCTTTACTGTTTTTCTTTTTAATTTTCTCTCCCAACTCTAAAACTATTTTATTCCTTCCTCTCAAGCATGTATTTATCTCTTCATTTTTAAATTTTACAGCTTTCTAACATCTGTCTCTAGGGCAGCGTAATCTTACTGGTGAAATATTCCATGTTTTCCTTGAGCCCTTGTCAATATGTCTTCGTGTTAACAGCTTAGCAGATGGAGAAACAGAAGGAGTAGCCTCAGCTTACCTGAATGATTTCTCTCTGGCACCCAGCACATGACTTTCTCTACTAACTTGATGATAGGAACTGGAGTAATTGCAAGATAAGAAATGATGCCTGACTCTTGCAGTGTTGTTTACTAAAACTATTGGCAGCTTTTTTACATTACTGTTAGATCCTTTTTCTCAGTCTCATACCGGAAGAAGACAGAATTATAGCAACCTACCTGGTTTGCACTGTGACTACTTAGATAATGAAAGTAAAATAATAATAACTAATATCACTTTGGGCATAAATTAGCACATTCCCAGGTGGTTCCAGGGTAATCACCATGATTTAGCAGGAGCAGTAGCTTTCTGCAACAGAAAATGTGGGAGCCTGTGATATTGCTTTATGTAATAGCATTGTTCTTTTTACATGGGGCTTATTGTTATTATTATTTAATGGGCTGACTGCTTTTTACTTAAGTATTGGGTTAGCCAAAACTTCATTTGGGTTTTTCCATAAGATGTGGAAAAACCCAAGTGTTTTTGGCCAACCCAGTACAAACCGAGAGAGACCAAAGCAGGACTTTGAAACAAAGATGTAGGAGAGTCAGTGGTGAACACCCCTGGACTAGCTGTAGGAAATGACCCACACCCACTCCTGTACTTGCTGCTTTAAAGAAACTATCTGGGGGGGCTCAGGTCTGTGAGCATATTGTTCAGAAACACGAATCATTAAGATGCAGGGTTTTCTCTGGCTAATAGAAACTTGTGAATGAAGTCTGTGAGTTACCTAGTTGGAATCTGTGTGTTTTCTCTTCAGAGATACGAATAAGGAACCGAAAATGACTGAGACAATAATGGGGAAGTAGATATGCGTGAGGAGCAGAGAGGGATGCTGGAAGTTAGTCCAAAGCTGGGTAAACTAGGAGAGGGTAAGCACTCTGAAATAGCTGAAAGGAAGTTTTCTCAAGCTTTTACACGCAGATGGGTCATTTGGGGACCATGTTAAAATGCAGGTTTTGTTTCAGTAAGTGGCGAGGGGTGGTGGGGAAGCTGAGTGTCTGCATTTCTAACTAGCTCCTGCACAATGGGCAATGCTGATGTTGTTGATCTAGGTATCACACCTTGACTTCTAGATGTCTTTAACAGTTATCTCAAGACATGGAACTAGTCCAGAATACCTGTGACTGGCCTATAGGTTGGTTTGTGTTAGACCCCAAATAATTTAGAATCTCATTCTTAAATACACATGCAAATCTTGTTTGTCTTAGGAATTTTGTCATATTAGGTTGATGACTTAATGATTTTAATAAAAATTCCAAACCTGTTTGATCAAAATGTGTAAAGCAAAATTTATATATACAGTATATGAGCTATAGTGATAATAATTGACATCTTCTATTATATTAGAAGGTAGGCCCAGCAGATAAAGAATCTGCCTGCAATGCAGGAGACCCCTGTTCAATTCCAGGTTCGGGAAGATCTGCTGGAGAAGGGATAAACTACCCACTCCAGTACTCTTGGGCTTTCCTGGTGGCTCAGCTGGTAAAGAATCTGCCTGCAACGTGGGAGACATGGGTTCGATCCCTGGGTTGGGAAGATTCCCTGGAGAAGGGAACAGCTAACCCACTCCAGTATTCTGACCTGGAAAATTCCATGGACTGTATAGTTCATGGGGTCACAAACGGTCTCACAGAGACTGAGCAACTTTCACTTTCTTTGATATGTTAATATTTCCTTCCTCATCTTTGACTTCCAAACAAGTGAATAGATAGATGAGATTTTTGAACTGTCACTCAATTTATTTTGTTTGCTGGTCCATAGATTACTCCAGACACTAAGAATGTTTCCCATGCTGATATTTGATGTAGAATTCGAACATGAACACATTAAAAAAAAATAGAGTATGAGATCTTTATGTGGGTTGAAGTGGTGTGGGAAACAATTTCAAGAGAAAATTTCTCATCCAGGGATAAGAATTTCTAGCCCAGGTTTTCTCAAAGTACAGTTCATCAAAGTTACCCAGGTACCATGTTGAAAATGCAGTTTCTTTGACCCCAGCTCAGATTTACAAAACAGATCATGTATTTTTAACAAGCCTCCAGGTGATTGTTTGGTATGCTGCCACCTGAAAATCACTGACTAGTAAGACATTGAATTCATCATGAAGATAATTTGAAAAGCAATTTTCCCATGGTCACACTCTCCAAATTTAAGTTAATTTGTTCAAAGAAGCATTTTGCTGTTGTCTGTGTTATTACTTGCCTGCCCATCCTTTCCCCAGTGCTCCCACATCAGTGCCCCCTCCCTTCTCCTAGATTTATCCTTGTTTTTTGTCTCCAAGCCAACAATACCTGTAGTTTGGCAGTAGTGGCATATAACACAGACGTGCAGAGTCAGAATACTCACAAATACTCTCACTGAAATTTTCTTAATTATTTCCCAGAACAAGAAGCTAAAATACTGCAATGTCCAGTTACGAGTCAGATACCAGGCCAGTCTGGAATCACAGGCTCTTCTACTCTGTCATTCGTTCCTCATAGCCCTTCATCATCTGGGTGTTCTGCGTCAGAACTGTTATTAACAGTACTCGGCCAAAAGCCTGATGAAACAGACCAAGTGACTTATCACAGCCCTTCTTAATACTTTTTCCTAGACATGAATGCTTCTTTGAAATCTTAAAAGACACAGATCATTTCCTAGAGGCACACTTGAAAGGTTATTTAAACAGCTTGTTCCCTTATATGGATATAAAGATTAAATTTTGTGAAGTACTGCAAAAAAAAAAAAGTCCTTTCATTATAAATCATACATATATTGCTTTCACACCAAAGTTAAGATAGATTTTGTGTAAGGTCATCACCTCAACTGCATATTTTAAGACCTTACTTAGAGAACACAGTCCTTAGCAAGTAATTGTCACAAGAAGTGGTTTAATAGAGTGAAAAATCACAGACCTGAGTCCAAAGGCTTAAATTTTAGTCCTAGTTTGGCTTATTACTACCTGGATATCCTCTGGCATGTCAATTTTCTCATATATAAAATAGAGACAAATAACTTTCATATCCTCTGGGTTATTGTGTAATGAGGTATTATAGGAAAAACTGCACTGTAATTTGTAAGAAGATGTGTAAATGTTATTACTAACGTTTTTACTTTCAGAGATTTTTATCCTCAAATTCAAACTGGTGCGAAATATTGATAATTTTCCTCTCTAGCCATCTAGAAAAAAAAAATCAGCATTTCTACAGTGATGACTGTGTGCATGTGTGTGAATATTTTAAGGAATGAAGTATGACAAAGGGAGTGAATTCCTATAAATGTAGCAAGTCAAATCTCTACGTATTCATTTAAAAGGAAAAGAAGCTTAATAAAGTTGTTTATCTCTTGCTCTTTATGACCTAAGCATTCATATGTAATAAGATTTTTTGTGTGAATCAAATTGTACTTGTTTTCCCATTTGCATGGTTTTGAGTAAAGGAGACTTAAAAAAAAAAATCACCAAAGTGTTCACATATTCAAAATCTTAAGTAAACTATGGTGATACATTAGGGCAAGCATATAAATCTGGCTACTTTTCTAAAACATCACCAGAGCCAAAAGCTGTGTTAAGTCCCAAGGTTCATACTTTCATTACTGAAAGAAGGTACAAAAGGTAAAGTTTGTTAAATAATAGATGTTGTAAAGAATCTTGGAAAATTATGGACTCCCTCATATAAAGAGCCTTCTAGGAAATAACTGTTTCTATTGTTCCTTTGGTATTCAAGACAGTTTTGTGCCTTGGTATATGTGCTGTGCTTAGTTGTTCAGTCATGTCCAGCTGTTTGCAACTGCAAGGACTGTAGCCCATCTGTCCATGGGGATTCTTCAGGCAAGAATACTGGAATGGTTTGCCATACCCTCCTCCAGGGTGGGGGTCTTCCCAACCCAGGGATCGAACCCAGGTCTCCTGCATTGCAGGCGGATTCGGCATCTGAGCCACCAGGGAAGCCTTGGTAAGTATGCCCTAGTGAGTAAGATTCTCAGTTAGTTAGAGGTATGCCTTTCTTTTAAAAGTGGCAAAACAGTATGAAGGGAAGTTGAGAAAAGAACCAACACCACACAAGGGTTTTTAGGCAGATCAGCCTAGGAAGATGTACATTTGGAAACTGATAACAGATTTTGAGTCCCTTAAAATTACTCAGTGCCTGTGTATCCCTTATAAAGTACTAAAGGATGAAAAGCGATGATCCATGATATATTTTCTACCACTTCATATATGTTCATTAAGTTTATTCTCTTCTTTATATTGGGGAGTCAGAGGGAGCAGAGAGGGTAGATTAATTTGTATCCAGTAAGTTTTTTTGTTTGTTACTAAAACTTACACAGTGAAAGGAGGGAGGTTCAGAATAACTGGACACCCTGAATAAAGAAAGAAGGCTGTATTTATAATTTAAAATTATGTATACCAGTACAATTCTGATTCTAAAATATCTTGGTCAGTCATGTGAAAATATAGGTTCCTGTCTTTGATGAGAACAAAATAGAGAGGGCTTACCACAGAATGTACAGCTTTTAGAATCACTGTCTCATTCATGGCTTATCCCTCAGAATTCAAAGCTTTATAAGTTATAGACATTTTCCAGTATACGGTACACCCTGTCTCATGTCGGAGTGCTAGGATAATCCAAGGGCATAAATGAATTTTCACTTTTCCACCCTGAAATATTCTTTCATCCCTCATACCCAGTATTCTATTATTCTTTCCTGGCTTAAATTCCACCCTTAAGCGACGCTGAAATTCCTTCAGAATAACCTATACCTATATCACTTTTTAAATTCCTTTGCCCCTTTGCCCCTTCTGTCCCCACTTCCCATAGATAGATTGATAAATAGATCCTACATCATGGCTGGTAATAAGCATTTTTAAGAATTCTCATGAAATTATTTATCACTGAGAGGCCTGCACCTCTCAAGAATATTTATATTTAATACAAATGAGTCTGACTGGTAGGATAAACCTGCTTCCCTGATACTCTCATCTTATCTACTGGAAGGTCTAAACTGGAGCTCCACTGGGTGGCCTGCCACCTTGGGCCACAGTTTTTGTTTTAAAAAGGAAGAATGCATTTCTTACCTATGAGCAACTGAAGTACTAAGAAGCAATGTTTTTTTATGACCTGAAGCTTTCTTTTATGCATCTTTCCTTCAATTCTTTTTTTCTCCCACATCTTCAACTATCTTAATGTCCCAATTCATACATCTATAAAATATTGTAATCATTGTAGGGTTGCTATAAGGACTACAAAGTCATTACAAGGGTTAAGTAAAAAATTCATCCAGGTACCCACCCATCCAGGTGCACAGTAAATATTGATACCAGTTACTTCCCTTCTAATTTGTGCATAAATATTTGAATAAAGCCTTAATTCTAATATAGGACTTTACATTTGAGTATCATTTTATGCAAAAAATTATTTAGTGATCATAAGCTGTTTCTGTCTTCCAGTGTCTTCTCCATTCTCTTCTGATTTACCTCTAAGTGTGCCCAGGCAGTAGCAGATGCTCAAGGCATGAATGAACGAAGTGAAAGGATTCACAGATGAGGAATAACTGAGCCAATGAAGATTATACAGAAACCTGTGCTGTGCTGTATCTGACTCTGTGACCCCATGGACTGCAGCCTGCCAGGCTCCTCTGTGCATGGGGATTCTCCAGGCAAGAATACTGGAGTGAGTTGCCATGCCCTCCTCCAGGGGATCTTCCCAACCCAGGGGTTGAACCCAGGTCTCACGCATCGAGGGCAGATTCTTTCCCCTCTGAGCCATCCGGGAAGTCCAAGAATACTGGAGTGGGTAGCCTATCCCTTCTCCAGGGTATCTTCCTGACCCAGGTATTGAACCAGGGTCTCCTGCATTGCAGGTGGATTCTTTACCAGCTGAGCTACCAGGGAAGCCCATACAAAACCCCACTTTATATCAAATAATGGTAAGACAAGGACCCTTTGCAATCAAAGAATAAATGTTATTTTAAGGAGAACTACTCCAGTGCAGTTCTATGCCAATAGTAAAGTATTTCTGTTTTCCCTCTATTTTCAAGTCTGAAAGCCAGATAATATTATCCTAATATTTCTTTGCCCAAAAGGTAAAATAAGAGGTGCAAATAACTGAGAACACTTAGCAAATCCCTCAATATGTGTTTCTCCAAATATAACAACCAAAATTCATTAAAAGTAAGAAAGCATGATCATTGGTGAAAACCAGGACATTGCATACCTAGTTTTCACTTTGCAAATAAAACTAAAATGATATGTGAAATGTTTTTTGAAATACCACAGCAAAATGTGATTTTCATTAAGTGTTTATGCTTTTGGAAAAGGAAAAAAAAATGACTACCATTTCATTCTTTGTGCAGAATAGTCTGTTCTATTTAAAAAAAATAAATAAATGAGCAGTAATCTCCAAGAAATCATCTTGACCAGCATTAATGACTAGTGTGATAGTTAACAGCCCGAGGCATAGCCAGAGGCCATTAAGGCTCTTGGGGGGAAAAAAGGTTGGGGGATTGTGGTTTACCAGTAATTAACCATAGTTATGAAGCAAAACTTCCTAAGAAAAGAGATTAAAGTTTCTCTGCTTATTCTGTCTATCTTTTCATATACCCCTCCCCCACCGTTTTTCATAAACAGGAAAAGAGGATGCTGCCATCATTTCACAAACCAGGTTGGATTGGAAATAATTCATTTAATGAAACAGGGACACTCAGGGGACCAATTAATGCCTTTTCAAGCTTAGGCTAGACAACTATAAGAGCCACTTAAAAAAAAAAAAAAACAACTCAGCCTAACACATTAGTTGATTGTTGGTGAACTGAAACTCAATCATCAGATCATAAGGATTTTGGGGGGGAGCTTTTTTTTTTCCAGTTTCTAATCTTATCTCAATAAAGGTAAATACATAAGGATTATAAATAAACAAATCTGAAGTAATATAGATTGGGGGAACCTCAAGAGGGTCAGGAGATAATGAAGATTATACCTCAATATTGGGATTATGATGTTAGTTCTTTATTTCAATAAAAGTGGATAGAGATCTTTCATATCAGGGACAGGGCTTAGCTGTAAGGACAAAGTAATCTTCTGGGAATTATGCATACAGGCTTGACATCATTTTTATTGGATGGCTGATGAACTGGAAAACTCCAGGATAGCCAGGCTTTAATTTGTAATCTTAATTTTCATATAAATCGGTACATTTCAGGGGGAGGGAGTGGGGGATGTGGGGACTTTGATGCTTGCTGGCCTGACGGTAATAAGACAGCGCTGGAGCACGGGCTGCAGTACTAATTCATTCAGTATCTGATTCTGTCTTTTCCTCTATCCATCTGTCTTCCATCTTTACATCTATCATTTACAGAAATTTACAGCCTGCAAATACCAGAGAAGCTAATGTTAGTGCAATCTTCCCTCCATGTTCTCTTGGAATGATCTATAGTAATCTACTTATCATAGACATGCACACTATAATGTACAATAATTTAATCTTCAGCCAGGAAAACGACTGCAATTGTTTTCCAAGCATGCATTAATAAGGTGGTTTTTTCCCCCTTCTTTTTGACTTTTTTAAAGGCTACAGGGCATGAGAGAACACTAGTTTCCCTTCATAAAACAATTATCTTGGTGTCTCTCATATATACTTTCTTATCCATAGGATCACACAGGAGCAAGTTTATCAAACTAGAATGTACTGCTGATTTATTTGGTGGTCACAAAGAAACTGGACCCATACATTTCCAATAAAGAATGCAGATGCTTTTCACATTGTAAAAGAAGTAAGAGCTCTTGTATTGAATATGTTAGCAGTATATCAATATATATCTTAGCAATATATCAATAAAATTAAATTTTCTTTCTAGACTGTCCTAGTCTTTAACATCATAAGTAAAACTGAATCTTCATGCAAAATTATAATCAAAGACTATGAGCTGAATTGATCATAGAAAACAAGTAATACACAGAGGGGAAATTATTTGTTCATAAGCACACATTTTTTTTCTCTCATTTCAAGTAATGTTTCTACAGTTTTTCTATTCCGTTTAAAATTTGTAAGTTGTCCTTTAGTTATTTTGTTATTGTGCTACAGCTACTTTACTTCCTGGTCCAAAAATAATATGCCTTGACATTCACCACTTTCTTTCTACATACCTTGCCTCCTTTTGCAGAAATGCTGCCATATGTCTTGTCTCTGTTTAGGCTAGAATGATACTTAACTAATTAATCCACCCATCCATCTATCCAGTGCGTTAGGCACTATGTAGAGTGGCAGATATATTGATAGGATATGCAGTATTTTATCTCCAGGAATTCATGACTTAGTAGGGAGATAGACTTGTAACAACAACAACAATAAAAAAAAAACCCCAAACCCAAGAAGGCCTCCAGGAAGAAGGGACACTGGGGCTAAGATTTAAAGATATGAAGAGGTTTGCAAAGCTGAGACAGTAATGGATAAAATGGGATAGTACAACATTTGTAAAGGCAGAGCAAATGAAAGGGAATTTGACACATAATACATGAATGGAGTTACAAGGGTTTACAAAAATGAATGAGTCTGGCGAAGTTTTATCTGGTAAATGGTAGAACCTCAAAGGAAAAGATACTGATACAATCTTCCGTTGAAGGTATGAATCTCTAGTATCACATCCATTAGCATTTACTTGAACAACTTCAATGATTGGAAACTCATTACAATGAAAGCCTGAATTTATTTTCAAAATTCTCATGTTTGGAAAATTTCTAAAATTTTTAAATTTTTTTGAACTAGAAAACATATAATATATACTGATACATTCTAGTTCTGTCTTCTGGAACTACACAAAGTATGATTAATCTTCATGTGAATTGAAATATTTGAGGACATTTATAAAGTCCTTCAAACCTCAGTTGCTTAAAATGCTCCTTCTTTATAAGAGTTTTCAAAACTTTTAAAGTCCTGATTTCTATTCTCCTGGAAAGCACCAGATTGGTTCCTTTTATAGGGTGGCATTTGGAACCAAAAGTAATAGTCTGTGCTTAGTATGACCTGTCTGGAGAAGGGCATAGCAAGCCCCTCCAGTATTCTTGTCTGGAGAATTCCATAAACAGAGGAGCCTGGTGGGCTATAGTCCATGCAGTCACAAAGAGTTGGACACGACTGAGCGACTAACACAAGAACGAAGCATGACCTGTAGTGAGCAGGGAGAGAATATTCAACCACCTTTTCCTCATCACTCTATTTCTATTATTGTGTCTAACTTGAATTAGATTTTTTTGGCAGACATATATTGGTTAGTCATACAGAACTTTTAGTCCTAAAATACCAAAGTCCTTGCCACATATGCTCCCATTTAGCCAAATCTCTGCTCTACTCTATTACTATACATGGATTTTTGAACCAAAATCTAGAACATTACTTTTATCCCCATTTAAGTTCATTACTTTATTTCATTACTTCCCCATATAATAAGTACCAAGAAATCTTACATATGATTCAGTGTAAAATTTGCCAAAATAGGTGAATACAGTATTATTACTGTGAACAATATATTTTTTATTTTAATAGCAATTAAATACAAGGAACAGAGGACACACAATACACAATGATCATTGATAGTTAAAGTAGCTCTTAAGTTCAATAAATACAAATATTTAAATATTCAGATATATCTCTTTATTCTTTAACCATTGACTGGTAGATAGTGGTAAGATTCATTCATTAAAAGTGGGTTTCATTTATTGGCATACTCCTGTCCTCTATAGATAGTGAGGATGGATAAAATATATATTAAAAAAAGAATGACCATTCCTCTGTTGATGAACATTTAGCTTTCTTCCATGTCCTGGCTGTTGTTAATAGTGCTGCAATGAACAACGGGATGCATGTGCCCTTTTGAATTGTAGTTTTCTCTGGGTAAATGCCCAGTAGTGGAATTGCTGGTGAAGGTGTGGTACATGCATGCAGTGGAATATTACTCCACCATAAAAAGAAATGAAATAAGGTCATTGTAGAGATGTAGGTGGACCTGGAGACTGTCATACAGAGTGAAGTCAGAAAAACAAATATCGTATATTAACACTTATATGTCGAATTCAGAAAAATTGTATAGATGATCTTATTTGCAAAGCAGAAACAGAGACACAAGCATACAGAACAAATGTGTGGATACCAAGGGTGAAGGGGGGTTGGATAAATTAGGAGATTGGGACTGACACATCTACACTACCATATTTAAAACAGGTAACTAACGAGAACCTACTATATAGGATAGAGAACTCTACTCAATGCTCTGCGGTGACCTAAATGGAAGGAAATCCAAAAAAGAGGGGATATTTGCAAAGGTATGGCTCATTCTATTTTTGGTACCGTAGAAATTAACACAACATTATAAAGCAACTATACTCCAAGAAAAATTAATTGAAAAATAAAAAGAGAATGACCAAAACAACTTAGCCAGGCTCAAAGTGAAAGTGAAGTCGCTCAGTCGGGTCCGACTCTTTGCGACCCATAGACTGTAGCCCACCAAGCTCTTCAGTGCTCAGGGGTAAGATAAATATCTTTGTGGACCAGAATAAGACAGAAACTCAAAAGGCATGAGCCACAGGTCTGGAAGCAGACAGTAGCAGACAAGCTTCCTATGGGATGATATGAAATGAAAAGTTTCCCTGGAACTTCAGTCTCACGCCTAGAAACTAAGCCAAGATATCACATAGTAAAGCTTGGTACAGCTGGATGGAATGAAGTCTTCTGGTCTTGGAGACTGACTGTGTGAAGGCAGATTCATTAATGTCAAATAATTAGACAGGGTGGTAAGAGTAAACAACAAGGTGATATAAACAGACAACAAAGGTCACAAACAGAACATGTATTCCTTCTAGAAAAAAATACAAATATACAACATATCACAATAAATATAACTGGATTATCAGACTGAATTCACACACAAAAATTTTGTGATGTGCTGCTTACAGGGATTATATATTTAAATTATATGTCATTCAGCCTACTTCTCCAGTAACCTAAAAACATGTTCAATAGGTTCATGTACAAAGTGTTCATAGTGTCAGAGATGGAGACTATGGATGAGTTCAACAAGACAGTTTTCCTCTCACCAAATCTGACCTGACACCCACCACCACCAAGCACCCAACATGGTAGCAAGTTAATCACATTGGATCTCTTCTCTCATGGAGGGTGTAGCAATTTGCCTTTATATAAATATAAACTTATTCTGGATAGGAATTTCCATTCCAGTCTGCAGCACTTCTGCCAATACCATTATTAGTGAACTTAAGAATACCTTATTCATTCAAGTAACAAGGCATTCATTGCTACACATATGAGGAACCCTGAACAAGAAACCCATTGTACAACAAAGGAGATGTAGCAATGGGCTCCTATCTGCAGAATCACTGGTTTTACTCTATGCCTTGCTTCTAGATATGGCTGCTATAAAACAACAATAACTGAACTGAAAGCTCAGTGGTATTCAACCTTGGGAAACTTTTTGTAAGCAACAGTATATGCCTTAAACCAGGAGCCAGCAAACAGTGTTACATCTCTAATAGTCAAAATGTACAGGTTTGGGAGCTAGGAGGTAGGGGTGGTAGTAGTCCATATCAGCTACACCTAATAACTCCCTTAAGCAATTTCTGCTTCTCAATCCTGCCATCTTGCTTCAGTGGGTTTAATAGTCCTAGTGTTCTAGAGAGGAATGTTTATACCAGGTGTATTAAATCAGAACCTGTGGCTGCCCCTGGCCATTTTGGGTTCCTCATGCCTCTAAGTTCTTCCTTGGTGGCTCAGACAGTAAAGAACCTGCCTGGATACCTGTATCTGCAGGATGCCTGTATTCAATTCCTGGGTCAGGTAATCCCCTAGAGAAGGGAATGGCAACCCATTCCAGTATTCTTGCCTGGAGAGTCCCATGGACAGAGGAGCCTGGTGGGCTGCAGTCCATGGGGTCACAAAGAGCCAGACAACTGAGTGACTAACACTTTCACTTTTCACTTTCATGCCTCTAAACCAGAAGTCATTTTGAACTGGAGGACTGATGCTATTTTCCAGAAGGAAAATTGAGTTGTTGTCACATACTATGTCGAGAACCCAAGAGTTTTACTAAGACAAATCTTCATACACTCTTGCTTAATAGTATTAGCCCAAAACTGCAGTAACTTAATGACTCAGATCCTACAAGCATAAACGTTTGAGTCATCTTACCAGGTAAAGCCGACTCATTGAGAAATACTGATGCTGGGAAAAAGGAGAACAGGGCAGCAGAGGATGAGATAGGAAGATAACATCACTGACTCACCAGTCATGAATCTGAGCAAACTCCGGGAGATGGTGAAGGCTGGGGAAGTCTGGCATGCTGCAGTTCCTGAGGTCACAAAGAGTTGGACACAACTGAGCAACTGAACAACAACAACCAGGTAAAGCACTCAGCCTGCTGTGGCTCAGCAGAGGGAAACGGGAGGATAGTGTAAGAGCGTGTGGCTAAAATGGACTGCTCTATACCATGGGAAGCTGACCCCTACGGGTCACCTTAACTGGATTGCTTTGCTGTTTAGTTTCAAGTTGAGATGGGCCAATGCAACCAAGTAGAAAGAGAAAAAAGACCAGGCTATCTATTCCCCAGCCCTTCTTCCCCAGCCAAAATCTGCAGGGTTGATTGATTTTTCTCTACCCATTGAGACAGATTTTGTCCAACAGACACTGTCCCACCAGTGCTTCTTTCTTCATATTCTGACAGTAACTTTCTCCCTTTGCCTCTTTGGGTCCAGGGATGGTAGTAGTTTCTTTATGTTATTACATGGTCCCTTGTTCATCTCTTTTTCTTTCTTCTCAGGCTTTTATAATCAGACCCTCAATAAACTCTCTTCAGTCACTCTTTTATTTTTTTAATTTTATAGTGCAGTATAGTTGATTTACAATGTTAGTTTCAGTTGTACAGCAAAGTGATTCAGCTATATATATACATATAACAATTCTGTTTCAGATTCTTTTCCCCTATAGGTTATTACAGAATATTGAGTACAGTTCCCTGTTCTATACAGTAGGTCCTTCTTGATTATCTATTCTGTACATAGTCATGAAAGTGAAAGTGAAGTCGTGTCTGACTCTTTGCGACCCCATGGACTGTAGCCTACCAGGCTTCTCCATCCATGGGATTTTCCAGGCTACATAGTCATATGTTTATGCATATGTTTATACTTTAATCCAAAACTTCTAATTTATCCCTTCCTCCCACCATTGGTAACCATAAGTTTGGTTTCAAAAGTCTGTGAGTCAGTTTCCAAATTGTAAATAAGCTTCCCAGGTGGCACTAGTGGCAAAGAACCCTCCTGCTAATGGAGGAGATGTCAGAGATACAGGTTCAGTCCGTGAGTTGGGAAGATCCTCTGAAGAAGGGCATGGCAACCCACTCCAATGTTCTTGCCTGGAGAACCCAATGAACAGAGGAGCCTAGCAGGCTATATATAGTCCATAGGGTTGCAAAGAGTAGGGACAAGCCTGAAGTGACTAAGCATGCATGCATCTTTTTTTTTTTTTTTTTTGATTCCACATATAAGTGATATGATATGGTATTTGTCTTTCTCTGTCTTCTGTTACACACTTGAGTGTGTTATCTGTTCCCTGATACCACCAAAATCAATTCACTTTTATATCTCTAGATATCCTTATATCTCTATTACTATATAAGCTTTAAATAATATTGTTTTCCATCTTACAATAAAAAGAGATCAGTATGTTTATTCCACCTCTTACTGCTCTCCTTCTCATCTCACTTGGTTCGTTATATAATTTTTATATTGGCCAATTTTTAACATTTGCATTCTAACTTTGACCATAATTTTCACATCTGTTTCGATCTTAGTTCCAGGGAGAATGCATTCAATTCTCATAAACAGTCTTTTTGCTGTTAATTTCTTCATTCATCAAAGGAAGGTTGAAATTAAAAAGAACTCAAAAAACTATACTCCTTGAATTTTTATATGTTCAAAATTGTTACCTTTATGTTGCAATGCAGTTTGTCTAGGTGTAAAGATTCCTGAGTCACTCTTTTTTCAAGACTTAATTGGCATCAGTGGTTCCACAGCTTGTTTAGAGTACTGATATAGAGAAGTCTGAGATTACGGACATGAGTTTGAGCAAACTGTGGGAGATAGTGCAGGACAGGGAAGTCTGCTGTGCTGCAGTCAATGGGATCACAGAGTCGGATACAACTGAGCGACTGAACAACATCAGCGAGTTTATCTTGCATTTTTTCCCTTAAGTCTCTTGATCCTTTTATCTGGATGCAGACTATATATCCATATATATTGAACCGATGCAACTTTACTAGGATGGATTTTGGTGTTGATCATTCTCTTATTTTTTTTCTCTTGGATAAGAACTATATATACCATGTATAGATTCAAGTTTGGTGGGGTTTTTTTTGGTAAGTTCTTGAATTATATCTTTAAATATTAGTTTGGTTACATTATTTTGGTTCTCTTTGACCCTGACACTGATTTGCCTGTCTTCTATATCTATGCTTTTCTCTCTTGCCTTTTTAAGCCATATTTATTTTTATTTTATGTTACATCTTTTCTAATTTCTACCATTAATTGTGCCTGTGTCTTCAGAAGAACCTATTTTCCTTTGTGCTATTTCCAATCTGGTTCATTTCTAGAGTATTTAATTTTTTTCTCCCTCTACTTCATTTCTGAGCTTTGCCAGTTTCATCATCTTAGTTAGGATTTTGGCAGAACATCAACGGCACACTCAAACTGAAGAGCTTTAATATAGGCACTGTTTACAAAGGTGAAGGCAGAATATAGGGAACTCATATGGGTGTGTGCAGGACCCCCTTGGGGGGGGGTCACTGTAGGTCTGAAGGGACAATGGGAGGGAGTGGCAACTAGAACCCAAAGATAGAACCATTTAAAAGCCCTCCTCTTCCTTAGTCAAGGGACCCAGCCAGCCCAGAATGATCCCACAGGGGGCCCCAAGAAAAAGAATAACTTGACCCCTCTTCTCCCTCTCCATTCTTCTGCTGGTACCCTCAAGTGGCAAAGCCCAACTAGAAGCCAGAAAACAGACCCTTTTGAACTGAATGGTTCAGAGGCCAGCCTCCTGCGATAGATCAGGGTAGAGAAGAGTAAGGAGTGCATCTGGAGGGGGATCTTTCCTGAGCTCTTCTGCTGTACTGTGCCCCTTTCCTTTTCAGTTATAATCATCTCATTAAGGTGTTTTTTTTTTTTAATAATTCTTGATGACGTGTATGGCTATAATTTTTATCTCCTCCATGGAATATTTTCCTTGGTGAAATTTCATCATTTGCTATTAGCCTTTCCTGTTTCTTTACCTCTTTTGTTTCCCCCTCTGTAACAGCTTTGTTTGAATCCTCTACTTGTTCCTATTAGGATCCCTCCTCTTTCAAATGAGCAACCTCCCCATAAGCCATTTGAGGAAGGTTTGGGTGGCAGAGTGGAGCAGGCTGTGTTGCAGGTTCCCAGCAATTCTGCTAATGACAGAGTTGCCCGTGCCCATCTTCTTGGCTGGCAAACTACAGCACTGCTAACCACATTCTTATAAAAGAATTCACAGACCTCACTTCATCATTTTCAAACCAGAAATCACATATACCCTTTTAATCTTCCAACAACTACGTATATAAAGAACACTTAAGGCTCATGTTCTAGCATGTAAAAGAAAAAAAATCCCTAGCCAAAGCTAAAAATGCATATAACACATATGAATATTTTCCAAGTGCTGAGCTTCTAAATGACTCTGGTTTCAGATTTCTCCTATGGTTTAGAGGGGTTTTCATTTTTCAAAGATAAATCATCCATTCCTAAGCCTGTTTTTCTTTATTTGTATTCTGAAGTCTTCCTAGATGCACAGTCTACTGAAATGTCAAAACACTACCTTCAGAGCAGAAAATAGATTCTCCTAGTCATATCTTATCCTCTTATCCTCCAAAGCTCCCAATTTGCCAGTGAAGTAACAGGAAAGTTGATAAAGATAAATTCTGCGACTGTAATCCCAATTGGGAGGCACACTCATCTCTTAAACAGTTCTGGCAACTTGGATTTATCTTCATGGAAGGCATATAAAGCATCGTTTACATAAATAACGTGGAGCTTTGAGTCGGACAAATATCAGAGATGAGTAACTGCCCTGGAGTAGACCTATTAAATCAATCACTGGGGTTCAGACAATCAGAACAGCATTGACGATAGCCATACAAAGCCTGATCATAGCATAATCTTCCTCTGCTTCTTGATGAGGTAACAAAATATGCCGTGTTCATTGAACAGCTGCTTTCATAAGGAGAGCAATAATGAAAAAAATCTTCCAGAACCTTTAGTACTTGCACATGGAAACAAGATTTTCAGTGAGAAAATTAAAATGCCAACAAGATTTATACTTGCCTATGTAGATGTCCTACGATCTTAGACATGTTCCATTACTTTTAAAGCGCAAGAAGGAGAAACAATGTCATTTTTTTAAAGTACTGTTATTGAACTATAAAAGCCAATAGGCATGGTTCCTCTTAAGGGCTGAATTATGCACCCCCTCCTCCAATTCATATATTGAAATTCTAAATGATCGTACCTCAGAATAAGAATCTATTTATACACAGAGTCTTTAAAGAGGCAATTAAGTTAAAATGAGGTCATTAGAATTGTCCCTAATTGATATGACTAAGCCCTAATCCTTATAAGAAGAGGAGATTAGGACACAGACACAATAGAGAGAAGGCTAGGTGACTTACATGGGAGAGGATGGCCATTTGCAAGCCTTGAAGAGAGACCTTAGAAGAAACCAACCTTGAGGACACCTTGATTTCACACTTCTGGTCTGAGAACTGTGAGCAAATAAATTTCCCTTGTTGAAGCTACCCGGCCTGTGGTACCCAGTCTGTGGCAGGCCTAGCAAACACACTGCTCTCTTTTAAAAGTAAATAAAGAAATGAAGATAGAAAGGCCCAAGGGAAGTTCCCTTTACCTTGTTCAGACAAAATTCTGACACTTGGTGTAAACATTGTTTTTCTGTGGCTACGTATGGAAATCAATGTTCCCTTAGTTGCTTAAACTTTGGCTGTGAATATTCTGCCATCACACGCTCACTACTAAGAAGAGTGAAATGTTGTCACTGGTTGGAAAGGGGCTTGCCAGAGCAGCAGCATACAGAAAGCATGAAATCATATTCCCCATTAAAAAAAAATGTGTTACCAATGAGTTAACGGAAGAAATAGACATATAAGTAGTATATGCTAATTGATTTCAAAGTAGGTGTAAAGAAGAGATAAGTGTAACTTACTAGGGAAAAAACGATGGAAAAAAGCTTTTCAAGGATTACAGGGTTGTGACATTTCAGATTCTTTTAAAGTACCCAGTTGCTCAGTGGTGTCTGACTCTTGGCAACCCCCTGGACTGTAGCCCACCAGGCTCCTCTGTCCATGGGATTTTCCAGGCAAGAATACCAGAGTGGGTTGACATTCCCTACTCAGGGGATCTTCCCAACCCAGGGATAGAACCCATGTCTCCTGTGTCCCCTGCATTAGCAGGCAGATTCTTTATCACTGAGCCACCTTGGAATCCTCTTATTCTTTTACTGCTGCTGCTGCTGCTAAGTCACTTCAGTCGTGTCCGACTTTGTGCGACCCCATAGACGGCAGCCCACCAGACTCCCCTGTCCCTGGGATTCTCCAGGCAAGAACGCTGGAGTGGGTTGCCATTTCCTTCTCCAATGCATGAAAGTGAAAAGTGAAAGTGAAGTCGCTTAGTCGCGTTCGACTCTTAGCAACCCCATGGACTGCAGACCACCAGGCTCCTCTGTCCATAGGATTTTCCAGGCAAGAGTACTGGAGTGGAGTCTTTTACTACAACCTAAAAAATAATGAAAGGACCTAATTTGAGATCCTCATAAGAAAGATGACAATTTTTTTTACATCTAACATTCTATCACCCTAAATGTCCTTATAATGAATAAATAAATGATAATATCACATCTCTTTGTTTCTATGGTTGTATGAAAAGCTTCCCCATTTCACTGCTTCCTAGCATTTGAGAACAGAAAGTGAAATAAAGTCTTTGGAAACCAGAACATCACTCACAAGAAACAAAGATAAGCCAGCAACCTAATCAGATGTACATCTTAGAAAGAAGGCTCCATTTGCTTGCTCCATGCTGGCTTTTCTGGAAGATGTGAACAATCTTTCAACTGACTCCTCTATAGACTATGATATTTTTAGTTAGGAAAATACTATCTATAGGTAATGAGACACTTAATAAGATCAGAGGAAATTCTGATAAATAGAAGAAAACCTCAATTTTAATTGTATTAAAATATATAAATATTCCCTGGAGAATGAAATGGCAACCCACTCCATTCTTTCCTGGGAAATCCCATGGACAGGGGAGACTGGTAGACTACAGTCCATGGGGTCACAAAAGAGTCAAACATGACTTAACAACCAAACAACAACAAGAAACATAAATATCACAGTCCAAGTATTTTAACAACTGAAAGACAAAAGGGAAATAAGAATGGGAAAAATAGAATGATAGATGAGGAACTCCCACTAAGAAAAATATGCCATGATATATCTGGAAAAGACGAAAAGATGCATGCAAGAATACTAGAGTGGGTTGCCAGGCCCTTCTCCAGAGGATCTTCCCTACCCAGGGATTCAACCTGTATTTCTTATGTCTCCTGCTTTGGCAGGAGACTTCTTTACCAGTAGCACCACCTGGGAAGCCCTAATATGCCATGGAGAGAAGAAAATCATGACCATATATGTCAATACAAATTGGAAAAAATAAATGAGCACATCTTAAAAACAAAACCATAATGTGAAGATAAAAGAGCTCAGGGAAGATATGAAGATTTCCCTCTAGTCTGGGCAATCTGGGTTCATTAGAGACATTTGAATCATTATCATACTCTTATTCCTAGAAGGCTACTTGGTTTCTATGCAAATCTTCCAACTTATCCACAGCAAGTTTTAAACCAAGCAAGGAAAGAGAGGTATCATTCACTATCCAAGTCAAAAAACATTAATTATATTTTCCCCAAAAACAGTTGAGGAAGCATTACTGACTTAATTCTAAAATGTCATCCAAATGGTTTTTCTCAGAGCAAAGTCTACCTCCTACAAGAAGCCTTCCTGAATTCAGTTGTAGAGACAGAATGGCTAGCTACATTTATATAGCCATCTTCTCCCTTTCCTCGCCCTTAAATTAGGTCCTACTTCAACAAGCTCCCTACTACATTATGTTTAGCATCATCATTGATTAATTAAGGTTAAGAAGAAATGACCAGATTTAAATCTGAAAATAAAGTCTGAGAAAACCAAGTCACTTTGCAATGGTTTTTCAGCAATCTATGTCAGCAGTAGTAACTAACCTATAAATTTACCTCTCTTGTCTCCTTACCAAGTAGGGATGATTTTGCATGTTTTAGAAAAAATGATGAGAGGTGCATATGAAAAAAGGGTTGAGAAAACAGGACTGAAAAGAGAAGAATGTGTGCAAATATAAAAGTCAAGATGGCAAACATGTTACTTTGGGTATATTTTAAGTAGCTATATATATATATTAAGACCCTATATTTTAATGGCTCAAACAAAATGGAATTTTATTTATTTCTTAGTTAAAGGTCCAGTGTCCATTTCCAAGCTAGTGGGGAAGTTGTTTCTTTACAGTTACTCTTCTACTTCTAGAATATTCTTCTCTGCACTGGATAGGGCTGGATCTAGTCTAAGTTCTAGCTTATAAGAAGGGAGAAAGAGATGAAGTGGCAGGCAAGCAATTTCTTCCTTTAATCGTGTTATTTGGAAGTTGCACATAACACTTATTATGAGATAGTCGATGCCATAGATATGACATATGAGATATATGGCATATGAAATATATGTGTGTATATATACACACACGTATATATACACACATATATATGCACATATGCAATACAAATATCCTAAACATATAATGATATATATGCTATACATACATATATTTATATAATCCCAGATGATGCAATGACACTACTAAATGAGACTGTAGTATGGTGTAACGAAGTATTTGAGTGTTTTTATAGAAATAGACTTAAAGTTTGTTAAATCTGACATTGGTCATCAACTGCTTTTCCCTTCTCATTTTGGCCTACCACTGTTCTGATCATTTTTTTAGATTTTTGGCGTTTGCCACCCAAATTTAACAGGAATAAGTCAGTCATATTTTCTTTGGATCTTGTTGCATCAGAGTACTAAAAGCACTTCTCACAGGATAGGAAATTAGTACATTGGGAGCCTGACAGAAGACTGGATAGATGGAAAGATATTTCAGTATGACCTCAGGAGCCATGCAAGTTCAATTTTACATGGAATTCCTTTTCTGTGCTATCCTTCCTTATTCAATTACAAATGAGTTTTAAAATACAGATGCTAAATGAGATAGAAGAAAGATACTACATTGAACAACAACAAAACATCATAGATAACTTGTTAAGCATGATGCTTAGATCTTTTGTGACAATTTCATCAGGTTATTAAAAGCAGACATCTGCAATGTAACTTCAAGATATGCTACTCCATGCTGTCAATCTGTATTAAAGTACGTATTTCAAAATCCCTCTGATACCCTTGTAGCCCACATACACATTTCTGCTCTCAACATATTCCATATGTTGTTTTGCAAAATTACATATGTGGTTCTACTAGTATAAGGCCAAATAAACCAGCTCAATAGATTGAGAGGAAATTAGTTCAGCCAATCTTTAATTTTTCCCTAGGTCTGCTACGTATAGCATCTTAGCATCTGCCACTTTCCAAAGAAATTAGAGACTCCTTAAAGTGAGACTGTCTCCCATTCTAGACAAATTAATTTTAAGCCTGTTAGAATACAGTAAGTTATGGGATGAAAATTAACTGCTACTGAAAGGGTATCTTTGTCCTACAAAGTAGAATCAAATCTACATATTCATTGTGGGTTATTATAGAACAGACCTCAGACAACTGCTTCCTGCTTGTCCATCAGCTGGCTCAAGCCTTCGTGCCTGCAAGGCTCCAAGTTAGAGCCCTTCTGCTTTTCCATTGCTACCCAGTCTTATCATCACTCTGTGCAGAAGTATATTTCTTTTACTATCCTTTTAAAGACCTAGAGTGGAGGATCTAGAGGTGAGTTCTAGAATCAAGAAATGGACCTGAGGTGAAACTGCTTTCTCTGGTTAATCTATATTATAATTTATTTGAATTCTGACAGACAGGAATTGACATATTAGTCAATATTAATCAATAAGCAAATTTTAATAATGGTCAAAGTATAAGCTGATGTGGGTGCAATGAAGGATACAAATATAAGAACCAGCACCAACTCTAAGGAATTTATAAATTAACTGAAATCAGGAAGGAAGCAAAATATTTAATAGCATAATGGGGTGTATGGTAGGTAAATGATGACTAGCATAGATAATCAATGTTTTAGGAACTCAGACACAGGAAGGATCCCTAGGCACAGGACTATTTAAGGAACTCATGGTGGAAATGCCATGGAGCTCAGCAGATTCCATCAAAGCAAAGAGGAAAGTAGACAGAAATACTTTAAAGTTAAAACTGTTTTAGGAGAATATTCTGGTCAGATTCTTCAGCCATCTTCCCTAAAACTCATCCACAATAATACTATCACTAACATTTACTGAGTGCTTATTCTGTGCCAGGGATTTTCAAGGATTATTTCACTGAACTCAAAACATCATTTTATTGATAAGGATAATGATGTTACTGATTCATTTACTGATGGTACTGAATCATCAGTTACTGATTCATTTAATGGGACAAAGCTAACATATAGCCAGGACGAGATGCAAACCATGTCTTCCATGTTTAACCCCTGTAATATAGTGGCATTCTTCTTGCAATGTTTTTGGAATCCACCTCTTCCATCTCACTTCTGCTGCTGGTGATCACATTTCAGGTCTTTATCACAACGCACATGAACAGCTATTACAACTTAACATGTGGTTTCCCTGATTTTAATATCTGTCTCTCCATTTGAATCTTTATAACACCCATCCATGTTCTAATCATTCAGTCCCAGTTCATAATCTTTCAGGGACTCCCACTGTTTTAAACAGACACACTCACACAAACTCTTTTTTTTAACCTTTAAATTTTGTGTTAGAGTATAGCCAATTAACATTGTTGCAATAGCTTCAGGTGGACAGCAAATGGACTCAGCTATACATATACATGTACCCATTCTCCCCTACACTCATTCCTATCCAGGCTGTCACATAACATTGAGCAGAGTTCCCTGTGCTATACAGTCGGTTCTTATTGGTTGTCCATTTTTAATATAGCAAATACAGCAGTATGTACATGTCAATCCCAAACTCCCTAACTATCTCTCCCTCTCATCCTTCCCCCTAGTAACTGTAATCTCATTCTCTAAGTCTGTGAATCTGTTTCTTAAACAAATTCTTTAAAGTCCTCATATAACCTCAATTTACTTTTCCATACTTTGCCTTCCCTATTGCTAATTCTATATCAGCTTCATTTATGTATTTGCTTATCTTTCTCAAGATTTCCAAATACTTAAGGACAGAGCAATGACTTCTCCTCCTTTCTTCTTTAGCTTCTAGTAAAATTTCAAGCATATAGTAAACATTGAACAAAAGTTGTGTTTACTTGAATTGCTGGAGTGTGAAAGGAACAAGTGACAAAGTGGTGAGGTGGATAGGCAAAATTGTGGGAGCATCTTGGACAGCAGCTTGAGAAGTCTGGATTGTAACTCAAAATGCTTTGTGCTGAAACACATGTTGAAGTATGTAGCAAGCTATCAAACCCGGCTTTATCGTACTGCTCCCTATATAGAAAATTTTCTTTCCACACACTATCACAGGCACATAGTTTGCACACAACCTCAGGAAAATCATCCGCCTACATCTTTCAGGGGAAGTAGTTTTCAATGTCATTCCACGTCATTATCACAACTTCCCAAAATAGTTCTACTCTCTCTGTTTCTGGGAGTGCTTGCTCCTCTGGGCATCAATGCCTCATTTAAGAAGGTACAACAGATTGCCATTTGTAGCATAACTGGGCATGTTAAAGCATGACGTCTCCATCACCTGAAAGTGCATGGGGAAACCAAGCTCAACCTCATCATGGCTCATTGGTAGCGGTGGCCTGTTCTGTAGTGTGGATTCAGACTTATGAGTACCAGTCACCTGCAGTTTCTATTGCTAAGAAAATTGTATCAATAGGATACACTCTGAGATATCACAGAGTCACATCCAGAGGTTCGAGTTACCCTCTCTTGAGGAAGAAGCCCTGGAGGAGGAAATGGCAACCCATGCCAGTATTCTTGCCTAGAGAATCCCATGGACAGGGGAGCCTGGAAGGCTACAGTTCATAGTGTCAAACAGTGTCAGACACGTGTGAAGCAGCTTAGCATGGTATGAGGAAGAAGCATGCTCTGGTGTCCACAGTCAGAGCAGCATCCTTCCTGGCTAGCGTCCTGGCTAAGGTCACAATCCTAATATTGACAGAGTTGTTCCCTTTGAGTTTCTTTACTCACCAAATGGTAAACCATGCTTATACAAGACATCTGACAGTTTTTGCTTTGTTTTTTTTGAAGGAAGAGAGTGTCAAGTGATATAAAGCATATCAAGAAAGTTAAAGTATACTCACAGGGGGGAATCAGTGGAAACTGTGGCAGACTTTATATTTTGGGGCTCCAAAATCACTGCAGATGGTGATTGCAGCCATAAAATTAAAACAGACTTACTCCTTGGAAGGAAAGTTATGACAAACCTAGACAGCATATTAAAAACCAGAGATATTACTTTGTCAACAAAGGTCCATCTAGTCAAGGCTATGGTTTTTCCAGTAGTCATGTATGGATGTGAGAGTTAGACTATAAAGAAAGCTGAGCACCAAAGAATTGATGCATTTGAACTTTGGTGTTGATGACTCTTGAGATCCAACCAGTCCGTTAAGGAGATCGGTCCTGGGTATTCATTGGAAGGACTGATGTTGAAGCTGAAATTCCAATATTTTGGCTACCTGATGCAAAGAGCTGATTCATTCGAAAAGACCCTGATGCTGGGGAAGATTGAAGGTGGGAGGAGAAGGGAATGACAGAGAATGGGATGGTTGAATGGCATCGCCAACTCAATGGACATGAGTTTGGATAAACTCCAGGAGTTGGTGATGGACAGGGAGGCCTGGCATGCTCCAGTCCATGGGGTTGCAAAGAGTTGGACACAACTGAGTGACTGAACTGAATTGAACTGATACTCACAGACTTAGAGAACAAACTTATAGTTGCTGGGGGAGAAGAATGGGGGGATGGGGTAGTTAGGGAGTTTGGGATGGGCATGTACATACTGCTATATTTGAAATGGATAACCAACAAAGACCTACGGTATAGTACATGGGACTCTGCTCATTGTTATGTGGCAGTCTGGGTGGGAGGGGATGTTTGGGGGAGAATGGATACATGTATATGCATAGCTGAGTCCCTTTGTGGTTTACCTGAAACTATTATAGCATAGTTAACTGGCTATACCTCAATACAAAATAAAAAGTTCAAAACAAAAAAAGAAAATGATAAATAAAAAGTTAAAGTATAAACCAAGATTCAACATAAGGAAAACTTTTATAACTAATCTCTATAAAAACTGTTAGTCAGAGTTAGATTAAAAATTCTAACCATAGTTACATCAGGGCCTTAGTATGCTTACCACCCTTTGCAATTTTTTTCTGCTGACAGATCATTGAAGGGTCTATGAGAAGATAAGCTGGGGTCATCTGGACACTTCCAAAGTCCTTTATCCTTTTGTTATAAAACTGTTCACCTTTCAAAAATCTAGTGAGGCAACATTATATAGAGGATAGGCCTTCCCAAGTGGCTCAGTGGTAGAGTTTACCTGCTAATGCAGGAGATGCAAGAGACACAGGTTCAATCCCTGGGTCAGAAAAATACCCTGGAGAAGGAAATGACAACCCACTCCAGTATCCTTGCCTGGGAAATTCCATGGACAGAGGAGCCTGGCAGGCTACAGTTCATAGGGTCACAAAGAGTCAGACACAACTGAGTGACTGAACACATAGGGCTCAAGACTGAGCTAAAGTCATCATGAGGGTTAGGTGTGGCATTCAACTTCTCCACAGATCAGTTTTGTTATTGGTAAAATAAGTCAAGTAAAGAAATCATTGCAAGTGTATAAAACTTAATGATTCTGTGATAGCAAATTGCTTGAGATAGACCTCAAGAAAGAAAAATGATAAATAATTGGCAACAGTATGACGGTTATATCCACAGATTTTCTTGTTTGTTTCACCCTCAGTTCTTAATAAAGACGCTGCTGCTGCTGCTGCTAAGTCGCTTCAGTCGTGTCCAACTCTGTGCGACCCCACCCCATAGACGGCAGCCCACCAAGCTCCCCTGTCCCTGGGATTCTCCAGGCAAGAATACTGGAGTGGGTTGCCATTTCCTTCTCCAATGCATGAAAGTGAAAAGTGAAAGTGAAGTCGCTCAGTCGTGTCCAACTCTCAGCGACCCCATGGACTGCAGCCCACCAGGCTCCTCCATCCAAGGGATTGTCCAGACAAGAGTACTGGAGTGGGGTGCCGATGCCTTCTCCCTAATAAAGATGAGCAGTAATTTTTTATCTCCAAAGGTTTATAAGCTAGCAAGAAAGAAAGAAATATATGTTTAAGGAGGAAAAGATAAAAACATTTCATATAAAGCAGACTGTAATAAAGTACTATGAGAGTTCAAGAGAGGGAAGAAATACAGTCAAGGGAAATCAATGAATATAATATGTTACTAAAGTGTTAACATGATTTGAGCCTTAAAGTATCAATAGCCATAATCATAGATGAAGAATTAGATGAGGGTGAAAATCTCAGGGGCACACAATAGCGAAGGAGGAATATTCACTAGTCTGTGGGTGGGGATCAATGTGAAATCTCAGGGTCCCCTATGACAACACTGAGTAGCACAATTTGACATAATGAGTGCATGGGCAGGGCTGGGGGAGGTAAGAATGAAGGGAGGCTAGGACAAAGAATAGAGAGCCTTGAGTGCCAGACACAGGAGTTTAAAACTAACGAGGATCCTTGGTAGATTTTTGAGCAAGAGAATGAAATGAAAAGTGTAAAAATGTGTATTAACTTGATATCAATTGAAGGCTGAATAGGGGAAATTCATGAGGCACTCTTACCCAGACACAAAGGGACAAGATATGGCTCTGGCTGCAGAGATGAGAACTGAAGTGAAGTGAAATGAAAGGAAAGGAAATGATGAGAGGGACATTTTAGAGCTCAGAAATATTCACTTTTACACGTATTTTGTAAGTGTCTGCTATACACTGAGCACTGAATACCAAGGTGTAGGAATACAAAGATGAACAATGCACTCTCAAGGAATGGCATGTAGTTTATTGATTAAAAGGAGGGCCACCAGAAGTTGAAGCCTGCTTTCACACTTAGAAAGTGTATGGCCCTGGGAAAATTGCTTAATATCCCTGTGCCAGGGGGGTGGGGTGAATTGGGAGACTGGGACAGACTTGTATGTATTATTGGCACTATGTATAAAACAGATAACTAGCAAGAACCTACTGTATAGCTCAGGGAACTATTCAGTGCTCTGTGGTGTCCTAAATGGGAAGGAAATCCAAAGAAGAGGGGATATATGTATACATATAGCTGATTCACTTTGCTGTACAGTAGAAACTAACATAACACAATTGTAAAGCAATTATACTCCAATAAAAGTTAATTTTAAAAATCCCCATGTGGCAGTTTCCTTATCTGTGAAATGAGGATAGTTAGTAACATTCCTCACGGCATTACCATGAAGCTTAAATGAGTTCATTTGTTTTTCAGTTGCTCAGTTGTGTCCAATTCTTTTTGACCCCATGGACTGCAGCACACCAGGCTTCCCTGTCCTTCACTATCTTCCAGAGTTTGCTCAAACTCATGTCCATTGAGTCGATGATGTCATCCAACCATCTCATCCTCTGTTGCTCCCTTCTCTTGCCCTCAATCTTTCCCAGCATCAGGGTCTTTTCCAATGAGTTGGCTCTTCACATTAGGTGGCCAAACATTGCCTGCCATATAACAAAAGATTCAATATGTAGCTATTTAAACTTCCACCTAAAATTACACAAAATGAATTAATTTTAGAAGGAGGAATTTTGATTAAAGTAAAAAAAAATCAAATAGCAAGAAGAAAAAGGAGTCTCTTAAAAGTGGCTTTTAAGAATCCATCTGGAAATATTAGCTCAGCTTAAGACTGAGTACAAGCAACTAAATCTTTCATCTAATGCAATAATTTAAAGACATGTTATCTTTCAGGGAAACAGAACTCTGAGAAGAACAAATTATGTATTTTATATTAAATCAATAACAAGAGTTCATGGTGGTAATAATTCAATCTGTTCTGCATTACTTTATCAGTGACAGAGATAGAAAATACAATGTAAAGCATAATATTTAATCCTCAACTATCTAGTTTTTCTAACTTATCCTTTTTGATTAAACAAGAAAGATCTTTTATAACTGAAGATTATATATACTATTCATAGAATATCTAACATTTCAAGTACTTTTTCTCTCATATCGCCCCCCCCCCCCCATCTATACTACCTGAGTTGCCTCTTTCTCAATCCTGAAAACCTTGAATTTACCCACAGAACCTGGAAACTTGGAGTAACAGATTTCCAGTGTTTAACATTGGGGATATTATGATTTTGAGAGAGTCATTTTCTAGGCAGGTTGATAAGAAGTCCAGGAGTCTCCAAGGAGAGAGGGGTCTAGAATTTTCAAGGAAGAAGAAAGGACAAACGTTTTTTCCCTCTACATTCCATAGGATTATATAACAATAATGTATCCTTCTTGAAGATGGTCTCTGGAAAAAACCTTCTGGCTAATCCTATTATCTTAAAATGTAAATTATGGGAGTAGGTCTAGTGAGGTCTTTACAACTTCCACACATTCTTTTGATTCACTGTAATAACTAATTGGAGAGTATATAATTCCATTGCTAACACTAGCAAGGGGGTACTCTTTCTGCCCCCTTCTGATGCCTATGTCAGAAGCTTTCTCTATCTCCTTTATACTTTAATAAAACTGTATTACACAAAAGCTCTGACCAATCAAGCCTCATCTCTGGCCCTGGATTGAATTCTTCTCCTCCAGAGGCCAAGAATCCCAGCGTCTTTTCGTCGTTCAGCAACAACCTTTCAATTTTAGGCAATAAACTAACTCCTAGGAGTTTGTGTCTTTTCTTATGTGTCTGAAACTAAACACAAAAATCATTATCAAAGCTGCCTATTAGTGTTAGCATTTATTTTAGCTTTCATTGTCAAAGATTTTCCATTTCAAATGAATATTCCATTCACCAGTGTCTCCTGAAAGCCTGTAATCCTGAAACAAATTTTCTAAGCAGGATGGAGTTAAACAAAATAATTTGTTTTCTAGGACTTGGAACATTTGTCCTAATTTCGCACCTTATGCTGCAGCTCAGTTAGTGCTTGAAAGGCAAAGCTTGCAGCCAGAAAGCAAGCCCCAACCTCACCTCTTCTTTCTCATGACACCTATTGAGCCCCTTCAACAGAAGAAGCACTGACATGCCTACTTGCTTTACAGTCAAACAGGAGTAAGTGAAAATCAGAGACCTGGAGACAGATGCTTGATTTACATTCAAATCCTGTTTCAAACCTTGTCTCCTGTATTTTTTATAAGCCCTTTTATTGTTTGAGAAACAAACCTAAAAATAGCTTCAGTGATGGAAAGTAACTTATTCACACAGTAAATATTAAGTACCTACTATATGCACATCACTGAAATTGACACAGAATGGGGTGAGGGGATGGGGAAAAGAGAGTGAGGGATGGATTTTACAAAAGTAGTCAATAAGAAGCATTTTCTTTGAGGAGTTCGGAATCTAGCTGAAAATACAAACAGGAGTACAAGAACTGTATATCCCTAGAAATCTATGACATGTAATCTTTCACTTCAGCTTCATTTTTACTTTGCAGATACATTGAAATGCTTACATTTAAACTTTAAATCCTCTTTTATTAAGAATAGAGATTAATATCTGATTTTTTAATGAGAAAAAACTGGGTAAAAAGAATCTTAGAAAGTGATTTGAATGAAGCCACCAAATATAAGCAAAAGAAAGGGGTCTTTCTGCAAATAGAAATTGCTAAGATGAAATGAAGTTCATTTTTTAAAAATAAAGAATAATTACTTGCTGGTTTGCATTTAGACATGTTTGTACAATAAATGTTCCCTTTTTCTGCTTGCCAAAATTCAATTTAGGAGTATACTGTCTCTACCTTTATTTAGCAATGTGTATATAAACTTCAAGGCCTCCCTGGTGGCTCAGTTTTTAAAGAATCCGCCTGTAATGCAGGAGACCCAAGTTTGATTTCTGGGTGGGCAAGATCCCCTGGAGAAGGAAATGGCCACCCACTGCAGTATTCTTGCCTGGCAAACCCCATGGACAGAGGAGCCTGGTGGGCTAGTCCATGGGATCACACAACAGAGAGATGACTGAGTGTCTGAGTATACATAAACTTCAAACCTTCCCCAGTCCCAGATGTAGGAAAATTGGTGTCTGTCCTCCACAAACATTGACCGATGGTTTGGGTATTGTTTTAACAACTAAATTCTTCTTCCCTCTATATGTCTATTCTCCAAGTATAAGGAAAGATCAAAGGGAAACTACACAGTAATGAGTCCAAAATGGCTTATGGATCATGGGCTAAAACCTTAGCAACATGGCACATGGACTGTGCTTAAAATCTAGGGATGTAGAGCTTATATCTGGAATTTCTACGGTAAAAAAGGAAGTCTGTACAGGAGAGAGAAATGTAACAGTTGCTTACTCAATTTCTCATTTGGTCTTTACCATGTTCTCGGTAGATTGACTTCAGTTTGTTTTACATGATTTCTGGGAGGGCCAGAAACTAGACACATGACCATGTCAACACAGTTAGTATAGAGCTCAGGAACATGCACCAGAACTAGACTTCCCAGGTTCGGACCATGGTTCTGCCATTTTCCAGTCTCTGCTGCTGCTGCTAGGTCGCTTCAGTCGTGTCCAACTCTGTGCGACCCCATAGACGGCACCCCACCAGGCTCCCCCGTCCCTGGGACTCTCCAGGCAAGAACACTGGAGTGGGCTGCCATTCCCTTCTCCAGTGCATGAAAGCGAAAAGTGAAAGTGAAGTCGCTCAGTCGTGTCCGACTCTTAGCGACCCCATGGACGGCAGTCATCTAAGCTTCAACAATTCTCCTCACCTCTCCACCTCTCATCTTAGTTTCCTTGTCTATTTAATGAAAATAATGGTGTTGACGCTACTGTGAAGATTAACTGAATTGATATACATAAAGAATTTTAATAGAACACTGCCTGTCACATTCTAAGGATCTCTGAGACTTTGCTATTACTATACTATTGTTGCTGAAAATAACATCAGGAACCCCCACTGCATTTTCCTACTTTCCATGACCATTTCTACAGAAATGAACAAAAAAGTCAGCACATTTTTATATTTTAAAGTGCCAAAGTATCCAATTTTTTTACATCCAATTTCTATGACCTAACCAGCTACCAACATTTTTCTTTACTATAGTTCAAATTGATTCTACTTCAGTAGTCTCAACTTTGCAAGATATCAACATGGGGAATAGAAAACTCAGTGCTGAGAAAACTTACACTCATTTATGTAACAGTTTATATTAAGTATTCATATTTTAAACTCTTTATAAAATTATAATTTTCCCCTCTCATCAATACAACCAACAGATATAATTTCTTCTATTTATGAATAAGGGAATCAGTAAATAACTAGAGAAACTTAACACTCTTCCTCTAAAATATAAACATAAAATCTTTTTAATCAAAACAACAGGTTAATCCTGGCTTTGGAATCTGAGAAATCATATTAAAATGCATACTCTATGATTCATTCAAAACCTGAATATAGCAATATATAATCCTATAAAGTCACAGAGCTTTTAGATCAAGGCAAAAAAGGTAAATCAAACCTGAAATGAATCGATTAGCAGAAACAGGAGCGTTACTGTAATATTCCTTTGTATTGAGTAATAGAGAAGCAGATTTTGTCAAATCTTGCTTTCTAATTCCCATCTGGAAAAGCCTTGCTCTGCAAATGAACAGGTTTGAAGGAATGCCTTTGACATCTGTAATGTTAAAAAGCATCAGTAATTGGAATGGGCTTAATCCCCCATTCAACAGCAGGTACTTTATATACAATCATAAGAAGTGATGACAGTCAGACACAGATGTACAAATTGTTAGATTTAATCAGATTGGTCCTCTACCCTGGTCTATCCCGTTTTAGCTTCTACTAACTTGGGTTAACTAAAGTACATGGTCAGATATGTAAGGAATAAATCCAGGTCAAAACTCAGGATTGAAGTGTCAAGTGATAAACTATTTCAACTCCATGAACCACTAAAGACAAAGTTTTCATTTATAGTTTTGTGTGTACCATCATGTGAAAGTCAAGGTGTTAGTTGCTCCATCATGTCTGACAGTTTGTGAACTCTGGCTCTGTCCATGGAATTCTCCAGGCAGGAATACTGGAGTGGGTTGTCATTCCATCCCCTAGGGGACCTTTCTGACCCATGGACTGAACCCAGGTCTAAAAGCAAGAGAGTTCCAGAAAAACATCTATTTCTGCTTTATTGACTATGCCAAAGCCTTTGACTATGTGGATCACAACATACTGTGGAAAATTCTTAAAAAGATGGGAATACCAGACCACCTGACCTGCCTCCTGAGAAATCTGTATGCAGGTCAAGAAGCAACAGTTAGAACTGGACATGGAATAACAGATTGGTTCCAAATCAGGAAAGGAGTACAACAAGGATGTATACTGTCACCCTGCTTATTAAACTTATATGCAGAATACATCATGAGAAATTCTGGACTGGATGACTCACAAGCTGGAATCAAGATTGCCAGGAGAAATATCAATAACCTCAGATATGCAGATGAAACCACACTTACTTATAGCAGAAAGTGAAGAAGAACTAAAGGGTCTCTTGATGAAGGTGAAAGAGGAGGGTGAAAAAGTTGGCTTAAAGCTCAACATTCAGAAAACTAAGATCATGGCCTATGGTCCCATCACTTCATGGGAAATAGATGGGGAAACAATGGAAACAGTGTCAGACTTTAATTTTAGGGGCTCCAAAATCACTGCAGATGGTGACTGAAGCCATGAAATTAAAAGATACTTGCTCCTTGGAAGAAAAGTTATGACCATCCTAGACAGCATATTAAAAAGCAGAGACATTACTTTGCCAACAAAGGTCTTTCTAATCAAAGCTATGGTTTTTCAGTAGTCATATATGGATGTGAGAGTTGGACTATATAGAAAGCTGAGTGCTGAAGAATTGATGCTTTTGAACTGTGGTGTTGGAGAAGACTCTTGAGAGTCCCCTAGACTGCAAGGAGATCCAACCAGTCCATCCTGAAGGAAATCAGTCCTGAGTATTCATTGGAAAGACTGATACTGAAACTGAAACTCCAATATTTTGGCCACCTGATGTGAAGAACTGACTCATTTGAAAAGACCCTGATGCGGGGAAAGATAGAAGGCAGGAGAAGGGGATGACAGAGGATGAGATGGTTGGATGGCATCACCGACTCAATGGACATGGGTTTGGGTAGACTCTGGGAGTTGATGATGGACAGGGAAGCCTGGCACACTGCAGTCCATGGGGTCACAAAGAGTTGGACACAACGGAGCAACTGAACTGAACTGAACTGAAATTTGCATTTCAGGCAAATTTTTTACCATTCGAGTCACCAGGGAAGCCCATATCTTCATGTATAATAGTCTATCTGAATGAGTCTGTGAAATGTGCCTTGTGTTTGGCACAGTGAGATGTTGAAATGATAGGAAGAGACTGTGTGTCAAAGGACTGATGGTGGTGGAGTGGCCAATGTAAACAGAGGTAGCAGACAGGAGATTTAGTGGTTTAAAACACTGGCTATTTATGATGCCTAAAATGTTCTTTGGAGCAGCAGACACATTTAGTTGCTCTGAAATCCATTCTGTGCTCACAGCTCCAGCTGTTAAGTGTTTATTTCTTTACCCATGTGGTTGTATGAAGATAGAGGAAAGAAGATGAAATTCATAATTATATAATTATTTGTATTGGTGTCACTAGGAATTGATTATAAAAATATGCATATCTGTAAACGTATCCCAAGTATTTTGAGGGCTGCTTTTGCCCCATTTATTATTACTCTGTTCTATTGGAAGTCTAAAGAAAAACTTATAAATATGCTGGAAAGTGTTTCATCAGTACAACTATCATATTATTATCTACCAGTAGATTCTTTGTATAGCGCTGTATATGCTCTTGCAAAGTAAATGGAACACTTGGATCATATGAGAACTAATACTACTAGAAATGGTACCATTTGCTTTTGTTTCTCCGTTTATATACTAAAATCATTTTCAAGCCAAATATTGTGTGTGATGTGCTTCTCATCCCCAACCCACCATATACGTCTATTAGTTGTAAACACTCTTATCCTTCCATAATGATGGAAATACCTTAACATCAAGGGTACCATAATCAAATAGAGATTTATATTCAAAGAAAACAAAAAAATATCTTGTTTGGTTTTGTCTCTATGATCATGCACACAAGATAACAATTTTCCTTAATCTTCCATCTTCATTAAATCTTAGTCTCAGTATAAAAAAATACTTGCAAACTCCATATGCAGCAACCTCTCTTTTTCTTCTGACCTCAATCCCTAATCATAAAACCCATGAAACTTTAAAACTGAATTATTTCTTACCATATGGGATCTGAGAATAAGATCAAACCCAACCTAGACAAATGCCATGCAGCAAGTTGACAACTGCTCCTGGAGTCCTGGGCAATGCCTGGGAGAGTGCCTGCCAGGACCTACTGTTTTCAAACGAGTTTCATTTCTCTAACAATTTAAATCTGCCAAGAGAAAACCGAGACAATCAAGCTTCGTGCCAAAAAGCCCCAAGCTTAAGCTAGAGTTGTATCCTCTCTTTAGCCTGCTGATGAGCGAGGGAGCAGGGGGAGAGGAAAGGATAAAGATTCATAATGAGCAGGACAGAGGCTCAGGATACATTTGGAAGGCCACAACAGGACGGTTGCCGGCCCGAATTATGTTACTTGGTGGAGCTTCATATCCAGAACAGAAAACACCTTTGTCCTTTCTCTTTACAAACTCCCACTACATTTGGGGTTGGATGTTGTCTGGAATATATCTTCTTCCTATCTTATCCCTGCCAGAACTGTGTTAACGGGACAGACATCCTATCAGAGAGGCTGCTCCCTGCTGGTTCAATTTTGGAACGTTTTGGTGCCAAGGAAAGTTTCCCAAGGAAGACTCAAAATTGCCCTGCTCTCTGTGTTCTGCCTTTTTCCTTCTTTACATCACTTCAGACTCACCCACAGAAAGGAGGTTTGTCACACTATCACATGGACTCCAGTTTGTGAGCAGAGGAGAGAAGAGGAGAGGGCTAGTGGTGGCTTCCTGAACTGGAGAGCCATATGCACTAAGAAAGGGTGAGAACCTCCTTTGCCAACCTGGCACCAGCCTTCCTGGCACCTCAGGTTTCAGAAATGAGACCCACTGTTTCCTTCCACAGGTCCAGGTGGTAAAAATCTATAGTTTATCCAAGTAGACACCTTCATTCATAATACCAAAATGACAATAAAAGGAGATAAAAGGTAGTTGTTGTAAATCTACAAATGGGCTACAATATTTTCAGAATCACAAGTTTAATATCTTTGCTGATTTCTATAGTAGATGAAATATAATCTTGTGACTCATACCGCTCTGGATTCACATCTCGGCTACCCACCAACTAGGTCTGTGACTTTAGACAACCTATAATTTGTCTGAGTTTGGGCTCCATCTTTTTCTAAAAGGAGCATAAATATCTTATTTCACAGAATAACTGTAAAACGAAACATGAGATGATTGATTAAAGTACACAGAATTGTTGCAAAGTTATTACTAATAGATGGTAAGCTCTAAGTAAATGATAGCTATTAGTAGTTTTCTATTTGGGATAAAAATATGATATTAAGTGATCTCGCTTATTTTGCTCTTAATCGCTGGAAATATTTTGCTTTTGAAATTCTTTCAGGAGATTTTCTCTCAATAATCTTCAATTAATCCTGGAAAATCCATTACTTACTACATGACATCAGAGTAGAAAAGAGCTTTAAAAAATCACAGTTGAGAGTGAATTTGAAACAGACTGTGTTGAGAGTAAACTGAGATGACCTTTCTGGAGGATGATTTGGTAATAATACTTGTAAAGCAATCAGAATTCCATTTCTAGAGATGAGTCCAAACGGCATGATCAAGATATGGCTCTAATGATACTCACTGCAATTTGCTAAAAGTTAGAAAGCTTGGAATTGACATATATACATTAACATCTATAAAACTGACAACTAATGAGAACCTGATATATAGCACAGGAAACTTTACTTAATGCTCTGAGGTGGCCTAAATGAGAAGGAAATCTAAAAGAGAGAATATATGTATATGTGTAGCTGATTCACTTCACTGATTCACAACAGAAACTAACACAACATTGTAAAGCAAGTACACTCCAATAAAAGAATTAAATTTTTAAAAAGTTGGAAAGCATGTGTATGCATCCTGAGAAGATAGCTCAAATATATATTTTATAATATATACAGTGAAGCATTATGTAGCCATTAAAAATATTGTAGAAAAAGCTCCAGGAGATGGTGAAGGACAAAGAAGCTTGGCATGCTACAGTCCATGCGTTCTCAAAGAGACCGGCTTAGCAACTGAACAACAACAAAGTAAAATAACATTTCAGTATCTCCTTCATATATATATTAATATGTTAATATATATATTTCCTAAAGAAAAAGTACTAAAAGGATACATGCCAAAAGATTAATATCCTTATAGAAGCACAAATGGTTTATTTGATTTTGATGTTTATCTTTCGCTTTTCTGAGATTTAAATTATGATTTTTTTGGCAGAATATGAAATGGTTGGCAATTTTAAAAAATTTAAATGAATTTGCTTGCCTTCTAATTTTTTCTATTTCATTGAAAATTTGGAAATGTAAATAATAAGCATAAGTCCATGCATACCTACCCACACATTATTTATTCATATTTTCCCCCCAAATGCCAGTATATTGATATACAATATATTTACATAAACAGACATACTTGTAGAGATTAATGAAAAAGTCCTACTGACTTTTCATAGAAAAATTGTGTATTTCTTCAAATATTCCCTTAAAACCACCAGTTTTAAACTCAATTTGAGAAACAGTTTCAGAATATCTTTTCATGTCTCCTCTTTGTAAAGTCTTGAAATGCTGCTGACCTTGCATAATAATTTTTCCCTTACAACATATTAATTATTGTTCTGGCACCTCTGGCCTACTCATGAAATCAATGAAGTGTGAAATGTCTCTGTGCAGAGTAATATTTCATATTTGGTACTTTACGTATTAATTACTTTTCTGTTTTTGCTACATCCAGTCAAGAAAAAAAGTCACCTACTTCATTTTATAATGAACTGTCAATGAGGAAAACAGAAAAACAGCAAAGGAGTCACATTTGCTGACCTATTGAAAGCCCCTCAGAGAAGAGGTACTTCTAAACCCTTCTGTTGTCCTGGCACCTTCTTAAGTAAGCCAGCTGCTTTCTAAGGAAGACCCTTCTCATAAGCCATGACTGGCTTTCTTGTGCTTAAAATAACAGATGTGAGGTCTCAGAAACAAGTAATCTAAGTCATATCATTGTTTGGAGCCTGGATTCCACAATAAAATCTAAAATGCAAAGTCTTACTCAATGCTAACAAAAGAAGGTACACAGAGTGCAATTCAAAAATTTGATACCTTGCCAAGTTATCATCTGCAAAGAGAAAAATATGAGAAGAAGCTGGTGTATTCGAGTTCTGTTTAGTTGCCATTTCAGCTGCTCAACGGTTAAAATATAAATCAGTTTGACAGTCTGAAAGGAGCAATTTTAATCCTGAATTCTAAGAGCTTGTGCATTCTCTCCCTCTCTCTCCTTAATGTCAGTCATTCAGCCTGAACAAAAAAATTCAGGTGTGACATTTCTTGATTCAAGAGCTGTGTTAAGCAGTTATAAAACTGCTGTAATTTACAGCGAAGAATAAAACTAACCTAAGAGACCTCGGCCCCAATTTGCTAAAACTTATTACACCTCATTGGCCACTGAATAGCCAAAAGAAGAAAAAAGAATTAAAAAAACTTATCTGAATAAGAAACTTTACTAGCATTAGCTTAATGAGAAATGATTGGCTTAAAATTGCTCTGGCTACATAGATAGGTTCAGGTTAATACTATTTACGATGTTATGATATCCTATTTCCTGAGTTATATAAAAGCCAAAGCAGTTACTAAAACAAAACTAATGAGTCGATAGATGTTTTCAGATGTGTCTGACTCCCGAGTCTAGTTAAATGTCTTAGGACGATGTATTTAGTTCTCTACTGAATATCCCAGCTGTTGAATGAACATGTTAAAAAAGATATATATGCACAATTATCTTAAGCTATAGTGACATTGAGACTATAGACATACCAGTTGTGATGATTTCATTTACCTGTTACTTTACAATGCTATGAGCATGCTAAAATGACCAAATAAACAGGCTACCTTAATAACTCTTGTGAACAACACCCCACAGCTCTGCAAAGGAGAATGCATTATCTGGGTTTTTCACCATTTTCAATCCATGTTTTCAAGGAGAATCTGCTGCTGCACCGTGTGTTCCCTTTTGCCAAAATAATCTGGGTAATGCTGAGACATGGGCTAAACTCATAGTCAAAATGTCACCATGTAAAAGAAAAGTAGCAAGTGGTTGGTTTACGATAAATTAACATTCTTGGCCCAAAATACTGCTAATATTCTCAAAAATGAATCCATAATGGTATATTTAGTGAGGTGACTTATTTCCCCACAGTTTTCTAATTGTGTATTAACAGGTATGTAATACACAGTATTTATAGTACAAAACACCCATAGAGGTTGATATTTAGACTAGAAAAGAAACATAGTCCTCAAGAATGATTTGGATAAGTCACATTTACATGTGTAACAATCAGTCGCAATATCACATGACTTCTATATCTGGTAACTTTCTAGAATATGGGTCAGATACTAAAAATCACGCATGTGTGTACGCTAAGTCGCTTTAGTCACGTCCAACTCTTTGCAACCCTTTGGACCATAGCACGCCAGGCTTCTCTGTCCTTGGGGATTCTCCAGGCAAGAATACTACAGCGGGTTACCATGCCCTCCTCCACGGGATCTTCCTAACCCAGGGATCAAACCTGCGTCTCTTACGTCTCCTGCATTAGCAGGAGGGTTCTTTACCACTAGTGCTACCTGGAAAGCCCACTAAAAACCGTATCTGTGGCTAAAGAGGAAAGAAACATTCAAAGATATTAAATACAGACAAATCTAGCACATACTTTGGAAAATCTACAAAAACTTTCCTTAAGAAACAGATAAAATAAACAAAGCCAACCCCTCTTTACACTATCACTAATTCCACCCTCATCACTCAAGAGGTTAATATGTATTTGCTTTCTATTTTAGGTTGCTTACTCATTTTGCTTTGGCATAGTCAATAAAGCAGAAATAGATGTTTTTCTGGAACTCTCTTGCTTTTTCCATGATCCAGCGGATGTTGGCAATTTGATCTCTGGTTCCTCTGCCTTTTCTAAAACCAGCTTGAACATCTAGAATTCATGGTTCACGTATTGCTGAAGCCTGGCTTGGAGAATTTTGAGCATTACTTTACTAGCGTGTGAGATGAGTGCAATTGTGTGGTAGTTTGAGCATTTTTTGGCATTGCCTTTCTTTGGGATTGGAATGAAAACGGACCTTTTCCAGTCCTGTGGCCACTGCTGAGTTTTCCAAATTTGCTGGCATATTGAGTGCAGCACTTTCACAGCATCATCTTTCAGGATTTGAAACAGCTCAACTGGAATTCCATCACCTCCACTAGCTTTGTTCGTAGTGATGCTTTCTAAGGCCCACTTGACTTCAGATTCCAGGATGTCTGGCTTTTGGAAGGAAAGTTATGACCAACCTAGATAGCATATTAAAAATCAGAGATATTACTTTTCCAACAAAGGTCTGTCTAGTCAAGGCTATGGTTTTTCCAGTGGTCATGTATGGATGTGAGAGTTGGACTATGAAGAAAGCTGAGCGCTAAAGAATTGATGCTTTTGAACTGTGGTGTTGGAGAAGACTCTTGAGAGTCCCTTGGACTGCAGGGAGACCCAACCAGTCCATCCTAAAGGAGACCAGTCCTGGGTGTTCATTGGAAGGAATGATGCTGAGGCAGAAATTCCAATACTTTGGCCACCTCATGCCAAGAGTTGACTCATTGGAAAAGACCCTGATGCTGGGAGGGATTGGGGGCAGGAGGAGAAGGGGACAACAGAGGATGAGATGGCTGGATGGCATCACCGACTCAATGCACATGAGTTTGGGTGAACTCCGGGAGTTGGTGATGGACAGGGAGGCCTGTTGTGCTACGATTCATGGGGTCAGGGAGAGTCGGACATGACTGAGCGACTGAACTGAACTGAACTCATTTTGCAACTGGTATGTTGGTACAGCTAATTTAATTATAAAAAAATCTGCATGAATATATATACGTACACACACACATATATATATAAAGGTGATTTTAAGTAAGTTTAAAAGCAAATCATTTCTTGCCTTTTTTAGTTTGTAGAGTTAAATTGAGTTGATCCAAGAATTATTAAAGAAAATGAGCAACATATGTTCTGCTTAGAACACAGACAGTATAATTTCAGAGTAAAATCAGAAGACTAATGAATAGAAAGAAGCCAAAGGTTAACACTGGGAAGCAGAAATCACTTCTCATAAATTGTTGCCTTATAAAAATAAAAGGCTAACCCTTTTCTTTTGTTCAAGGTATAATTGTCCATCCCTGCTACTACCCATGGCAGTTATATAATACACTACGGCAAGGGAAAAAATGGAGTTTGGATTTGAATGCCCAAAGATGCAGGCAGTATCATTCAACCAAAGCTTTCAACACTGAAGTGTTTGTATTATTAATACCCTCTGAAATTTACTATAGTGACTAATTTGCCATAGTCACTGGACAGAAATCATGTAGCATGATTTACACTACTACAAAATCTTTACTAACTCGGGTGCCATAAATTTGATCATTTAATAATTTAGTGCTAAATCTCTTCTTTTAATGAAAGGAGGGTGATCATGATTATTATTAATGCTATTTTTAGTTAGTTTTAAATTATGCCATTATGATAAAACATTCTACTTAATTTAATATTTCAACTCAAAATTAATTTCCAAAGTCTTTAATTCTAGTCAGTCTGCATAATTACAAGGTATTATAATACACTTGCAATTGAATCTCTAAAGTGCATTGAACAATAGAGAATGTTAAGTGGATATCTTATTTAGATACTGCAGCTTAGAGTTGGTCTTGCTTCTTCAGCACCCCAACAGACAGCATTCTAATTAAGAAATTAAAAATCTCTTTCATTCTTGAGAAGAAGTAAACAATGGATAAAGCTCTTTATATCATATTCTGGCAAAAACATTGCATAATTTTAAAGTACTGTCAAGAGTTTTCTTTTTAAAGAAAAGCATGCTTTTTGAAAAATAAACAACATTTAACATATCACCTCAAAAAGGTCTCTTGTGCCATCTTCCAATTTACAGTATCTGATGAGTGGAAAGTGAATTTTGGCATTTAGTGGAGAGCGGTCGTTCTTTCCCATGTTGACAGGTGTGACTGTGAAAGCAACTTGCAACTTAAGACCACCATCTACTGGCTCTGCCCAATGCTGCAAAAGCTCTCAGCGTCATATGCAACTGATTCTAAATGTGCCCGACTGAAAAATCTACAGTCTTGCAAAGAATTTACTAAATTGGACTCCTACTTTCTAATCAATAATTTGTTATTTAATTTCCACATTCTTAAAGGCATTCACCATTCCTCAAGAAAATAACTAGAATCTGTTGTTATATGTTATTACTCTGGGAGTAGGTGATGGACAGGGAGGCCTGGCGTGCTGCAATTCATGGGGTCGCAAAGAGTCGGACACGATTGAGCAACTGAATTGAACTGAACTGATAGTGATTAAGTACAGATTTTTTTTTTCACATAATGAAACTGGTACCGCTGATTCAGCCTTGGTGTATGCCCTCCCATAGACAAAGATACTTGATGTCAGTCAGGATTCTATTTAGAACTAGAAAGATATTTCTTGAATGAGACCGCTTTACACTAATTCATATTGCCTTTCATTACTTTGGAGGATACTACTGCCAGGAAAAGGATATGAAATTGGAATCTAGGGTTACAACCTTTCCTGAAACCTTTTAAGTTATTCTGGTGATTTCCAGAGAGACATAAAAGTCAAGTTAAATATCCTAAGAGCTCTCAATTGAGCTTTTCTGATTTTAAGTTCAGGAACAAGAGATTACATTTGTGAAAGCTTTGTTTTTTCAAGTACTATCCCACCTATCCTGGGAAAAGTTTATTTGTTGCTTTCCAAGTCCTTCAAATCACATCACTCATTCATTCAACAAATATTGGTGAAAGGCCCCGAAGCTTTATGGCAGTTAATGAGGCTGCACTGGTAAGTAAAAACCATGATTCCAATGAACATAGATACTTAAGTATCTAACATTGAGACTTAAGTATATATTTATTTATATGTTGCCTGGTTCTACAAAAAATACAAATATGCCACTGTAACCAGTTATCTAGTACTCATATTAAAAACAATCTTTTTAGATTTTACAAAAGTATGTGTCCTCACCCCCAAGTCCCACCATTTGGAAGATATGCATAGCTAGTGAGGTCACTTTTGATCACAGACAGATTAAATGACCACAAGTCTATTCTGAGCCCTCTGTTTTTCTCCATAGATCTTGCGAAGTTTGCATATACCCATGGTGATTTTCTACTTTCTTGAGTGTTCCCAGTATCCAGATTTGAAATCATGCCTCAGCTTTTTTGATTAAAATAGAAGCAGTGAGACAAATTCCATCTTTCCAACACTAAATCTACCAATTTACCAGTTGTTGTTGTTCAGTCGCTCAGTCAGTTGTGTCTGACTCTTTGTGACCCCATGGACTGCAGCACACCAGGCTTCCTGTCTTTCACTGTCTCTTGGAGTTTGCTCAGTGTCCGTTGGGTCAGTGATGCCAGTTTACCAGAACCTCTGTTGATTCTTGTCTTCTTGCCAGTTTCAGTGGAAGATAGGTCCCTCTGATCAAAAGCCAGGTCTCTACTGAACCCTTCATATCTCAGCCCTAAGATTCTCAAAAAATTTCCTCCTGCAATTAGAACTCTCTTTAGATTGCAGTATCAGTTATCCCATCTCCCTGGGATCGTTCTCATTAGCATACAAAGAACCATTAGTCTTGTGTACTATAAAAATCTGAACACTCTGCTCTCCGCTACCCCAGTATTCTACCCCCTTCACAGCAACCTTTCTTAAAAAATATGTCTATATTCTCTGCCTCTATTTCCTCACCTCCCATTTGCTTCTTCATACTGTTCCAGCAGGCTTTCTGCCATCATCCACTGAGCTTGCACATTGAGATCAACAATCATTTACATGCCTTCTCATCCAGCAGTAACATTTCTGTTCTCATCTTTATAGCCCACTTAGGAGCATCAGACCATTCTGTCCTGGAAAGCCTCTCTGTTTCTGAATCTGAGATACTTCACTCTGCTCAATTTTCCCCCTGTCATTCCTGGCCACTCCTTTGCTGTCCCCTTATTCTCAGTTCAGTTCAGTTCAGTCGCTCAGTCGTGTCCGACTCTTTGCGACCCCATGAATTGCAGCACACCAGGCCTCCCTGTCCATCACCAACTCCCAGAGTTCACTCAGACTCACGTCCATTGAGTCAGTGATGCCATCCAGCCATCTCATCCTCTGTCGTCCCCTTCTCCTCCTGCCCTCAATCCCTCCCAGCATCAGAGGCTTTTCCAATGAGTCAACTCTTCGCATGAGGTGGCCAAAGTACTGGAGTTTCAGCTTTAGCATCATTCCTTCCAAAGAACACATAAGACTGATCTCACTTAGAATGGACTGGTTGGATCTCCTTGCAGTCCAAGGGACACTCAAGAGTCTTCTCCAACACCACAGTTCAAAAGCATCAATTCTTCAGCGCTCAGCTTTCTTCATAGTCCAACTCTCACATCCATACATGACCACTGGAAAAACCATAGCCTTGACTAGACGGACCTTTGTTGGCAAAGTAATGTCTCTACTTTTGATTATGCTATCTAGGTTGGTTATAACTTTCTGTTCAAGGAGTAAGCGTCTTTTAATTCCATGGCTGAAGTCACTATCTGCAGTGATTTTGGAGCCCCCAAAAACAAAGTCTGACCCTGTTTCCACTGTTTCCCCTTCTATTTGTCATGAAGTGATGGGACTTTGCTATGATCTTAATTTTCTAAATGTTGAGTTTAAGCCAACTTTTTCACTCTCCTCTTTCACTTTCATCAAGAGGCTTTTTAGTTCCTCTTCACTTTCTGCCATAAGGGTGGTGTCATCTGAATATCTGAGGTTATTGATATTTCTCCTGGCAATCTTGATTCCACCTTGTACTACTTCCAGCCCAGTGTTTCTCATGATGTATTCTGCTTCTAAGTTAAATAAGCAGGGTGACAATATACAGCCTTGACATATTTCTTTTCTTATTTGAAACCAGTCTGTTGTTCCATGTCCAGTTCTAACTGTTGCTTCCTGACCTGCATATAGGTTTCTCAAGAGGCAGGTCAGGTGGTCTGGTATTGTCATCTCTTTCAGAATTTTCCACAGTTGATTGTGATCCACACAGTCAAAGGCTTTGGCATAGTCAATAAAGCAGAAATACATGTTTTTCTGGAACTCTCTTGCTTTTTCGATGATCCTTATTCTCAGATAGAACTAAATATTGGAAAACCTCAGAATTTGAATCTGGGGCCCCTTCTCTTCTTTATCTACACCCTCTCATTCAGTGATTTCATCCAGTTCCATGGCTCTGAGGAGTTACCTATATTTCTATTGATTCTGAGGTTTATATCTCTGGCCTTGAACTTTACCTATAACTGACTTTTAGATCTACTTGACCTCTTGATAGTTGCATTTGTATTTCTAACATGCTTGTCATTAACATACTGTGAAATGAAAATATCTCCTGCCATATGAATAAGCAGGAAATGTCACAGCCATCAGTGATTTCTGGCCTCCCAAAACTGTGATCTAATGGATGCTGTCAGCCCCATGGTAACTGCTGAGGAGCTGAGGGAATGCAAGAAGCAAGGTGAACAGGCAAACAGGATTGGCTCAGATAGCTGAGATGCATATGAAAGGAATAAATTCAGTGAGGCCAGAGACTTGCACCTTCCCATACACAGAATGCTGAATACCTTAACTTGACACCTGATCTTTGATGTTCAGACTACCTGCTTCCTTGTTGCAAACTTGTATATAGCCTGACACTCCCTCGTGCTTCTTTGGAGCAGTTTTCTCTGAGCTACTGAGATGCTGTCTCCCGGGCTCAGAGTCCTAAACATTCCCAGCAAATAAAATATTTACTTTCAGATGGTGATGATATTTTTTAGTAGACAATACCCAAAACAAAACTTCTAAGAGCTGCCATATAGCTCATGTCTTGTAGACACATCAATACCTAGAATGATAATCTACCTAGTTACTCAAGCAAATGTTTAGAAATCCTTTGACTTTCTGGGTGGCTCAGATGGTAAAGCATCTGTCTAAAGTGCAGGAGACCCAAGTTCAATCCCTGGGTCAGGAAGATCTCCTGGAGAAGGAAATGGCAACCCACTCCAGTACTCTTGCCTGGAAAATCCCCTGGACAGAGGAGCCTGGTAGGCTACAGTCCATGGGGTCGCAAAGAGTTGGACATGACTGAGCAACTTCACTCTTCCTTTTCTCTATTTGCTACATCTAATTAATCAGCGAGTTTTGTCATTCTACCTCTAAAATATCTCCTGAATCCATGAACCCCATTTCTATAGCTACTATTGTCTCTTTAACATATAGTTTGGCTTCTATTCTTGACATACAACAATTCCTCTAAAACAGAATTGATATCATGCAACTACTCTATTTAAATCTTCCAAATTAACCCCTCCTAACCGGGAGATGGTGAAGGACAGGGAGGCCTGGCGTGCTGCAATCTATGGGATTGCAGAGAGTCAGACACCACTGAGCAACTGAACAACAACCCTGGCTCTGTGTACAGCTCTGTCCTCATCTCTTTGCCCACTCCTTGCCTTCTTGGGTTCTTTAAGCATGCCCAGCTCATTCTTTTCTTGAAGTTTTCATACTTGCTGGTCCCTTTGCTGGGACACTTGCCTCCCAGATCTTTGTATATGTGTCAATTCCTCAGAGAGGTCTTGTTGCAGTGAAAAGGAAAAAAGAGGAATGAGTTTTTCTTTTCTTTCCTGAGAACAAAGAAGATAACAAGGAGCAGGTCTGATTACTCCTAGTTTTCACTTTGTTCCTAATCTGTAATCTGTAACTAAATTTGCTTTTCTGCCCCCTAACTCCCGCTTGAGCAGCATTTTACACCTATTATCTGTTGACTCTATGCTAATTACATCCTGTACCTGGTGTTTACCTTTACAGCACTCTCTCTGCCTACTATCCCTTGTAGTTTTTCTCTTTTTGCATTACAGAAAGAAGGTCACAGCACAATACACAAAAGACAATGGACCCAACTACTGGGCTCCTTGACTGCAGGAAACAAATTACAGGGCTATTTGACACCAGCCTATGAGTGTTTTTGAAAGAATGCAAGAGGAAGAAAAATGCAAGATCTTTACACTTTGGTTCCTCCTAACCGACCCCTGACTGCAAGCCCTCATCTATATAATCCTCCAGATTCCTCATGGAAGTTGGGGCACTGTTCTTGAGGAGGAGCCTGCTGTGTCTCCCCTCTGCCAGCTGAGGATGAAAGCCACCTTTGTTTTTCCTCCAAACTCTGTCCCTGTATTTTTTATTTGGCTTCTATGGGCAGAGAAAATAAAGATTTTATCCGCGAAGTCTTTCTGGAATATTCCATCGACATAAACAGACCTTAATTCTTCTGTATCACTTGACTCTTTTATTTTCACCATAGCATTTATTGCTATCTGATATTGTCCTTTTGTATTGTTTTTGTTTTTGTTTTTGTTTTGCTTATGGTCAGTCCCTCTCAGCGGAATGTGTACTCCATGAAAACAAAGAACTTATCTGCCTTGTTCACCATGGCATCCCTGGGAGACAGAACACAAGGGAGATGCTCTCTAGCCATTCTGGTGGTTCAGACAGTAAAGAATCTGCCTACAATGCAGGAGACCCGGGTTCCATCCCTGGGTATTCTTGCCTGGAGAATCCCATGAACAGAAGAGTCTGGAAGACTAGAATCCATAGGGTCGCAAAGAGTTGGACACGACTGAGCAACTAACACTTTCCCTTTCATTCACTCTCAGAGGTTCAATAAATGTTCTTGGAATTAATGAATAAAGTACTAATTGTTTAATTAACAAGCCTTGATTTTTCCTGTGCATCAGCTCACATTCAGTTAGGCCAAACCCTGACAACTCTTACTTTATGCTATCTCTTTATTTACCTATTTCTCCTCATTCCTACCACTCTAGCCCAGATCCTTATCACTTAGAATCTTTATTGCCTCTTCCCATCAGTACATCTGTACTTTGGAGGTAAAATAGGGTAATGGCTACACAAGTTCTTCAGTCAGACTGCCTAGGTTTCAATTGCAACACTACCACTCACTAGTCGTTTGATATTGGATAAGCTATTTGGCCAATCCGTGTCTCTGTTTCCTCATCTGTAAAATGGCTACAATGATGGTGACCATCTCATAGACCATTGTGAGGTATCAGTGAATTTTCCATGGTAATCCATGGGAAGCATTGGAGCCGGAAAAGCACTGATGAGTGTTAGTTTCTTCTCTGTCCGTCCAATTAATATTTCTAAAATATCATTCTTCTTATATCACTCCCTTACCCATCACATGCTGAAACTCTGGATAAGAAGATTTCAAGGCCTCTTCACTTGAAAGGATGTTCAATATCACTTATTATTAGAGAAATGCACATTTAAACTACAATGAGCTATCACCTCAAACCAGTTGAAATGGCCATCATCAAAAAAATCTACAAACAATAAATGCTGGAGAGGGTGTGAAGAAAAAGGAACTCTCCTACTTACTCTGTTGGTGGGAGAGTAAATTGGTATACTATGGAGATCTGTATGGAGATTTCTTAAAAAACTAAAAATGAGCTATACCATATGATCCAGCAATCCCACTCCTGGGTATATTTCTGGAGAGGACAATAATTCAAAAAGATACATGCACCTCAGTGCTCATTGCAGCACTCCACTCTTTACGATAGCCAAGACATCAAAGCAACCAAAATGTCCATCAACAGTGGAATGGATAAAGAAAATGTGGTGTATGTGTGTGTATATATATGAATATTAGCCAGCCATTAAAGAGAATGGAATAATGCCACTTATAGCAACATGGATGGACCTGGAGATTACCATACTAAGTGAGGTAAGTTAGACAGAGAAAAACAAATATCTATCACTCATATATGGAATCTAAAAAAATGATCCAAATGACCTTATTTACAGAACAGAGAGAGATTTATAGACTTAGAGGATGAACTTATGGTTACTGGGTGAAATGGTTACAGAGAGGGATAGTTAGGGATTTGGAAATTGATATGTACATACTGCTGTATTTAAAATAGATAATCAATAAGGACCTACTGTATAGCACAGGGAACTCTACTCAGTATTCCATAACAATCTAAATGGGAAAGGAATTTGAAAAAGAATAGACACATGAATATATATAACTGAATCACTTTGCTGTATGATGGAAACGCAACATTGTTAATCAACTATATTACAATATAAAATAAAAATTTTTTTAAAGAAAAACAAGTTTTAAAAATATTTCAAAGCTTCTTGAATACTTAGGAATGTGGTTTGTCCTTCGAGGCCTTTCTCAGTGTGGTCCAGAGAGTTTTCTTTATGTTGCTTTCCTTCACTCTATCGTACGGACACTCCCACGCAGTTCAGACTATACATACATTTTATTTCAGCTAAAATTTGCTAATGTTGTCAGTAAATGTTATTGGAGCCAGTATTATCTCTCAGTTCAGTTCCGTTCAGTCACTCAGTGGTGTCTGACTCTTTGTGACCCCATGAATCGCAGCACGCCAGGCCTCCCTGTCCATCACCAACTCCCAGAGTTCACTCAGACTCATGTCCATCGAGTCCGTGATGCCATCCAGCCATCTCATCCTTGGTCGTCCCCTTCTCCTCCTGCCCCCAATCCCTCCCAGCATCAAAGTCTTTTCCAATGAGTCAACTCTTCACATGAGGTGGCCAAAGTAGTGGAGTTTCAGCTTTAGCATTATTCCTTCCAAAGAAATCCCAGGTCTGATCTCCTTCAGAATGGACTGGTTGGATCTTCTTGCAGTCCAAGGGACTCTCAAGAGTCTTCTTCAACACCACAGTTCAAAGGCATCAATCCTTCGGCACTCAGCCTTCTTCACAGTCCAACTCTCACATCCACACATGATCACAGGAAAAACCATAGCCTTGACTAGACGAACATTAGTTGGCAAAGTAATGTCTCTGCTTTTGAATATACTATCTAGGTTGGTCATAACTTTCCTTCCAAGGAGTAAGCATCTTTTAATTTCATGGCTGAAGTTACCATCTGCAGTGATTTTGGGTTATCTCTGGACACATACAAAAATGAAAGATACCACCTACACCTTCAAATTCTTCACTTTCCTAAAGCCACTATATCAGTGTTCTTCAGTTACTAGAAATAGAAACTGAGCCTGCAAAACTTGATAGAAACAAATAATCTTATTGAAAGGATATGGAGCACCTTACAGAATTGAGGGAAAAGCTGGAAAGAAAAAAACAATTGAAACAAAACACCAGACTCAGAATAAGAGCCAAGGTGGGTCCCAAGTCATAAGAACTAAAAGATAGTATCTTCAGGGTCCTAATAGCAGGAAGAGTCAACATCCACAACTTTTCATCCTTGAGTCATTCTGCTTTTCAAGAGTCAAATCCCAGGGAAATGACAAATCATGAAACTAGCTTGGCATGCATGCCCACCCCGTCTTTAGCTAGGGAAAGCTGGTATTCAGAGAAGGAAAAACAACTCCTAAAACATATTTGGGGTATTCTTAGAAGACAAAATGCCAGCGAATTTGGAAAACTCAGCAGTGGTCACAGGACTGGGAAAGGTCAGTTTTCATTTCAATCCCAAAGAAAGGCAATGCCAAAGAATGCTCAAACTACCGCACAATTGCACTCATCTCATAGCTAGCAAAGTGAAGTGAAAGTGAAGTCATTCAGTTGTGTCCGACTCTTTGCAACCCCATGGACTGTAGCCTACCAGGCTCCTCTGTCCATGGGATTTTCCAGGCAATAGTACTGGAGTTCGTTGCCATTTCTTTCTCCAGGGAATCTTCCCAACCCAGGGATTGAACCCAGGTCTCCCGCATTATACACAGGCACTTTACCGTCTGAACCTCCAGGGAAGTCCCTCATAGTTAGTAAAGTAATGTTCAAAGTTCTCCAAGCCAGGCTTCAGCAATACATGAACCGTGAACTTCCAGATGTTCAAGCTGGTTTTAGAAAAGGCAGGAGAACCAGAGATCAAACTGCCAACATCTGCTGGATCATCGAAAAAGCAAAAGAGTTCCAGAAAACCATCTACTTCTGCTTTATTGACTATGCCAAAGCCTTTGACTGTGTGGATCACAATAAACTGTGGAAAATTCTGAAAGAAATGGGAATACCAGACCACCTGACCTACTTCTAGAGAAACCTGTATGCAGGTCAGGAAGCAACAGTTAGAATGAGACATGGAACAACAGACTGGTTCCAAATAGGAAAAGGAGTATGTCAAGGCTGTATATTGTCACCCTGCTTATTTAACTTATATGTAGAGTACATCATGAGAAATGCTGGGCTGGAAGTAGCACAAGCTGGAATCAAGATTTCTGGGAGAAATATCAAAAACCTCAGATATGCAGATGACACCACCGTTATTGCAGAAAGTGAAGAAGAGCTGAAGAGCCTCTTGATGAAAGTGAAAGAGGAGAGTGAAAATGTTGACTTAAAGCTCAGCATTCAGAAAACGAAGATCATGGCATCTGGTCCCATCACTTCATGGGAAATAGATGGGAAAACAGTAGAAACAGTGTCAGACTTTATTTTTGGGGGCTCCAAAATCACTGCAGATGGTGATTGTAGCCATGAAATTAAAAGACGCTTACTCCTTGGAAGGAAAGTTATGACGAACCTAGATAGCATATTCAAAAGCAGAGACGTTACTTGGTGACTAAGGTCCGTCTAGTCAAGGCTATGGTTTTTCCAGTAGTCATGTATGGATGTGAGAGTTGGACTGTGAAGAAGGCTGAGTGCCGAAGGATTGATGCGTTTGAACTGTAGTGTTGGAGAAGATGCTTGAGAGTCCCTTGGACTGCAAGGAGATCCAACCAGTCCATTCTGAAGGAGATCAACCCTGGGATTTCTTTGGAAGGAATAATGCTAAAGCTGAAACTACAATACTCTGGCCACCTCATGCGAAGAGTTGACTCATTGGAAAAGACTTTGATGCTGGGAGGGATTGGGGTTAGGAGGAGAAGGGGACGACCGAGGATGAGATGGCTGGATGGCATCACGGACTCGATGGACGTGAGTCTGAGTGAACTCCGGGAGTTGGTGATGGACAGGGAGGCCTGGCGTGCTGCGATTTATGGGGTGGCAAAGAGTCGGACACGACTGAGCAACTGAACTGAACTGAACCTCTTTTTAGGTACAGTTCAAGCCTTACTGTCTCCCTGGAGCTTTTTCAGGTTGCCCTAGATTTCTATCCTCACTTCTTTCTAGGAACTTCTACAGAAGTTATTTGTACCTGACTTAGCATTGTCTTCTTGCATTGTAATCTGTGTATTTTTATGTAAATGATCTAAATTGCGAATAAAATGACTCAGCTGTAGCCTGTATTGCACCTTGAGAACTTCTCAGTGTATCCCAAGTTGAAAAAGGTCTACGCATATTCACTGGTACTGGCTGTCTGAGAGGAAACAAACGTATCTGAAGGAACATATTCTTTATGTCTTTTCTCCTCTTCCACCGAACCCTTATCTCCCACCTGACAGCACCTGAGATTTGGTTTAGGCAGGAAGGCCAGGAGTATTTCCTGTTACCTGAAAAGTCCTGGGTTATCTCCTCTAAGATCTTGCTGGCTAACACCCTGGAAAGTAATGTCGTTCTGAGATAAGCAGATATAAAACAGATTTACCACACATTTTGGCATTCATTAACTCATTAGATCATGTAATTTATCCATGATACTCTCTTAGGCACACAGAGAGGCTCAGAAGCTCTGGCCAGCACTGGGTTCTCAGAGCCAAGACTCATTGCAAAGTGATGGCCTGGAGTTGAGACAGTGACAGTGTCACCTTCTAATCTACTATGTAATTAACTTAGTTGTTATGTTTGTGCTTAATTGTCTGTCACTCCAAATAGAACATAGACTCCTCAAGATCAGAGGTTTTTATAGCTTGTTCCCTGATGTGTAGCTCAAGTCTCTATAACACCATCTGGTACAAAGCAGGTGTTCAACACATATTTGTTGAAAGAGTGAATGGATGAGAAATCCAAAAGAACATCCTAAAGTTCAGTAGACTCAGCAACTACAAGGATGGTCTATAGCATCAAGCCCATATGGAGAAGACAACGAAGAGGTGAGGCCAGGAGTGGTTATGTGAGATCTTGGAACCAAGAGGCATGGCACAGTTTTTAGGGCCTCTGGTCTTGTTCATCATGGACAAGGATAAAGGACATTGAGCTAACTGACATAATCAATAGCATTTTTTTTAACATTTTTTTTAAATGTGGACCATTTTTAAAGTCTATTGAATTTGTTACAGTATTGCTTCTGCTGCTTCTGTTCTGGTTTTTTGGTCATGAGGCATGTGGGATCATAGCTCCCCAATCAGGGATCGAACCCACACCTCCTGCACTGGAAGGCAAAGTCAACCACTAGACCACCAGGGAAGTCTCCAGTAGCAACTGTTCTGCATAAAGAAAGAAGACATCATTGTTCTCCTTCCTAGATGGGGAAACGAAGGGGTCATACTTTCCAGGTTACACAGCAAGCAAATTATCAACCCAGGTTACAAATCAACAACCCAGGATTCAGGCAAAATTCAGTTCAATTCAGACAAACATTGAAGAGAGCCAGTTACACGTGTGTTATAACTCTGGTTCCACCACTCACTCACTATATGACCCAATGCCAGTCATACATATACTCTAAGCCTCAATTTCTCAATTGTCACATGAGAGTAATGGTAGTACCTATCTCCTAGATCTGTTGGGAAAATTCAATAAGAAAATTTATACAAAGTATTTGGCTCAGTGCCTAGCACATAGTATGGAAATAATATGCAATACTATTGTCATCATTATCACTGGTATTTCAAATATTTATTGAGAACCTATCAATACTATAAAGGATGTGAAAAAAGTGAAAGTTGCTCAGTTGTGCCCTACTCTTTGCAACCCCATGGACTATACATTCTATGGAATTCTCCAGGCCAGAATACTGGAGTGGGTAGCCTTTCCCTTCTCCAAGGGATCTTCCCAACCCAAGGATCAAACCCAGGTCTTCTGCATTGCAAGTGGATTCTTAACCAGCTGAGCCACAAGTGAAACCCAAGAATTCTGGAGTGAGTAGACTATCCCTTCCCCAGCAGATCTTTCCAACCCAGGAATCAAATTGGGATCTCCTGAATTGCAGGCAGATTCTTTACCAACTGAGCTATCAGGGAATACTAAGGATATAAATATCAAGCAGATGCAATTTCCAGCTTTCAAGTGTCTGACAGTCTAGGTCTCGAGCAGATACATTAAAAACAATGAGATATAAGTAGTAGTGAAAAGACCAAAAATCAACACAGGGAAAACACCACTATTATGCCCTGAGAGGTCCAGAAGGCTTCCTAGCAGAAATAACTGGAGACACATCCCATAGGATTATCTAGGAGTTTTGCAGGCAAAGAAATACGAACAGGTATTATCATCAGAGAATGGAATGAACAAAGAGATACACACAGGGTGATTGGAAGCAGTTTTTGAGAGATGAGCTTGAAGAAATAGAAATGGGGTAATTCAGGGCTTTGTATGTTAGGAAATTTGAACCTTCTTCTTTTGGCAATGGGAATGAATAGGGTGTGTGTAAGAAATAATACAGTGTGGTCAGATGTCCATTGGCTAGATCCCTGGCAACTGAGTTTAAGATGAATTTGAAGAGTACAAGAATAGGAACAGGGATTTCAGTTGGCGTGTTATTGCAAAAGCCCAAGTGGGAGACAATAAGGGACAAAATAAGGCAGTGGACTGGGAGACGTCAAAGAAAAATCCCTAGAACTGGTTAACTGGGTAGGGTTCAGGTTGAAGCTGGCAGGGGAGATAGCCATGGGGTGTCCAAGCAACGGAAACAAAAGAAAGGTAAGCTTCTGCCAGCCAAATTTCTCTCTAGAAAAGCTTGCAGATAAATCAGTCCAAGATATCTGGTGAGACAAGCGTTCACTCTTAGCTGCTCTCACGGTGTCGAATGCCTGTCTCTTTCTTCATGATGGTTGTGGATATGTTTCTGAGAACTTACCAGCCTCCAATGATTCTTACTGTCTTTTTAGTCAACTTTTGCACTTTTTAAAAATTAATTTCCATTTTATTTTTTTTTAATTTTACTTTATTTTACTTTACAATACAGTATTGGTTTTGCCATACATCAACATGAATCCGCCACGGGTGTACACGTGTTTCCAATCCTGAACCCCCCTCCCACCTCCCTCCCCATACCATCTCTCTGAGTCATCCCAATGCACCAGCCCCAAGCATCCTGTATCCTGCATCGAACCTAGACTGGCAATTCATTTCTTATATGATATTATACATGTTTCAATGCTATTCTCCCAAATCTTCCCACCCTCTCCCTCTCCCACAGAGTCCAAAAGACTGTTCTATACATCTGTGTCTCATGCTGTCTCGCATATAGGGTTATCATTACCATCTTTCTAAATTCCACATATATGTATTAGTATACTGTATTGGTGTTTTTCTTTCTGGCTTACTTCACTCTGTATAATCGGCTCCAGTTTCATCCACCTCATTAGAATTGATTCAAATGTACTCTTTTTAATGGCTGAGTAATACTCCATTGTGTATTTTGCACTTTAAATATATTCTCCTTACAAGCAAGAACAAAATCAAAGGAGCAAGATTTCCCAGCAGAAGCAAGAAAATTAGAAGGCAACATTTTAATTAATTATTATAAAATGGATTAGATGCCCTAACTCTCAGTTTCTATAGGTGATAAATGGGAATAGAAAAATCAATGCCTTCCCTTTCTACAAACAATTGAGCAAGACATTGAAGGAATTTTAGCAAAAGACAAAAAAAGTGATAAAATATTCTAGTCCTTTTTAAACCTATCAAAGGTATTGTCAAGGTGATTAAGCATTGATTTAGGGTCTTCTCTCCCTATACTGGAAGGTTCTTAAACATAATTGAGTTAACAAGAATTTGCTAGTATCAAACAGAATGCCAGACTTAAACATAACATATTACTACAGCATATCCTCTTAAATCCTAAATCACCTAGCTTTGAGGATCTCCTCACTTTTACTGAAATCCTTTCACTTCTCCTTTCCATTAGTTTTCAAACATCTCAATTTTATAATCCTTGTCCATAGTAAACTGGAACCCTAGTATATTTTGACAATTTGAGATTGTGATTGCACACATAGATTTCAGGAGAATTTGCTATCTTTATACAAACATCAAATACAAATTCTAAATCAGTAAAACATGTATAAAAATCAATGTAACTTTGCAAAGTCTATATCTTATTCATTTTATGGTATACATGACAAAAGAGAAGCTGATTATATTTTCATTAAATGAAGGAGTTAAATATTATCTTACCACGGAGAAGGCAATGGCAATCCACTCCAGTACTCTTGCCTGGAAAATCCCATGGACGGAGGAGCCTGGTAGGCTGTAGTCCATGGGGTCGCTAAGAGTCGGACATGACTGAGCGACTTCACTTTCACTTTTCACTTTCATGCATTGGAGAAGGAAGTGGCAACCCACTCCAGTGTTCTTGCCTGGAGAATCCCAGGGACAGGGGAGCCTGGTGGGCTGCCGTCTATGGGGTCGCACAGAGTCAGACACGACTGAAGCAACTTAGCAGCAGCAGAAGACAAAAGTTTCTGTCTGGTAGACTATCGTTCCTAAAATGATACTCAAATTGTAGAAGAATATTGCTTCCATTTCTTATGATAGAATTCATTCTCATTCAAATTCTTCATCTTCTCTCCCTATGACAAACATTTATCTTCCTCAGAAATCTCCACCATGAAACTATATACTGTGACAATTGTATGCAGGGATGGAACTTGGTCTCTATCTTTTCCAAATGATGAAGGATACAGATGAGACTATATATCAACTTGCCAATGTGTGTGTACTGTACAACAATGAGCACTGGAAAGAAGAAATCTACAGAAATCTCCGTGAGAATATTAGAATGTTGCTGTTGTTCAGTTGCTAAGTCATGACCAGCACTTTGTGACCCCATGAACTACAGCACACTAGGCTCCCCTGTCCTTCACTATCTCCTGGAGTTTGCTCAAATTCATGTCCATTTAGTCAGTGATGCTATCTAACCACCTCATTGGAAAAGACTCTGGTGTTGGGAAAGATTGAAGGCAAAGGAAGAAAAGGGCAGCAGAGGATGAGTATTAGAATATAATTACTTAAATCTAGCAACAAAATTCTTCTAATTAACTATTATCTACCCTTAAGGTAGCTACTTACAGATTCTGTTTCTTTCAAACCATCAACAATTAGGCCCTGCAGTAGTATCAAGGATCCATCATAGGTCCTAGTTTTCAGTTTTTAGGAAATTAACATATAGCTTTTTCCTAGAAGGTGAAATAAAAGGGAAATAAACTATGTTAAGTTTCTTCTATGTACTGGGCTGCAGATTAAATGCTTTTATTAATATTACATAAAGCTGTGACCACTAAGAGAACAGTCATCTCAAATGTGTTGCTCAAGGCTGTATCCAGAGCCGAGTAGTGCCAAACATATAGTAGATATCCAGTAACATTCATAGCTAAGATGGTTGGGTACTTATTATTTTCTGTGCACTGTTCTAAGCACTAATTCATTTGATTCTTACAACCATGCTATATAGTAGGTATTGTATCCATTTTACAGATGAGGAAACTGAGGGTAAGAGAAGTTAAGTAACTTGCCCAAAGTCACATAGTAGCAGAGCTGGGATGCAAACCTGTCCCCCATATTTCCTCACTACGTTAAACTTACCACATGAACAAATCAACATTGTTTCCTTCAGGAACTGGGGACTGTTTATGTTGATATAGTTCTGAGATTGATGCAAATATACTTTTTCCAAAGTTGTGGTGCTTACCTTCTATTGCACAAATCAAGCAATAAGTTTCCTCTCTTGCTTTGTAAACCCCAGGTAAAAGCTCTTTCTCCCACACTTCACCTCTTGTTCTTCACAGCTCAGTACTAATCATCAGCCATAATGCAGTGTAGAATTGCCAACACCATCCCGATGATGTAGTTATTTCCAATTGGCACTTGGGAGCAGTGAGGATAGGAGGCATTACTCATAGCCAAGAGTACAGATGTTTCTAATTGCTTTCCATTACCAAGAATAACAGCTGTTTACATCTATCAGCAAATAATTCACAAGAGCTCCAGACTATTAAGATAACACACCCCACCTGGTCACCATCACAAGTTGTCAAGGCCAAGATAGAGGCTGCCAGAAACCCCTTCTGCATCTCTGTTCATCAACTGACAGCATGTGTCACCTTCAGATATCCTTATGCTACCCCACAAGCTCCGGCTTCTTGGTGGCCTGACACATCAAATGGACATATGGATTCTTCATGGCTTTGCAGTAAATGTTTTATGGTTATCTTGCAGCCAAGGGCAGCTGACACGGAGGAGCAGGGGACTTGCAAACAGCCTGATGAAAGAATTTTTGCACTTTTTTTTTTTTTTCACAGAAGAGGAGGAAGTGTTCTGCTTAGAGGAGTTTCTCAGCTACAATGTACTTAACTTCCTTTAATGCACCAACACATTGCATTGGGTGACAGATTATGCGTTCAATAGCATCCTGGGGACCTGGTCACGTGCTTGGAAATAATACCCCCAAATGGACAGACAGTGTTAACAGTTCAGTGAACTTTATGACACGGTTTTATTGGGCACAAAAGAATACAAATATTACAACACATCATAGATATTTGGAGTTAAAAACACCAATAGTACCTCCTTGCCAATGCAACATTGATCATACTACATGGGGTTTTATTGTTGTTGTTTTTCATTTCCTTTTCCAGCCTAGTTTAAAGTGACTCAGGCAATTGGTCTCTACTATTTTTTCTTTCCCATGGAGACTCTATCAGTGTCTCAATGCAACTTTGTTTCCAGCTACCTCTGAATTTATGTCTAAAATTGTCATTCCATGCATTCAAATACATATTTTTTTAACCCATGGGTTTTTCAACCTACAAAAATAAGAGTATCAGGTATTGAGTTGGCCAAAAAGTTCATTCGCATCTTTCCATAAGATGTTATGGAAAAATTCAACCAACTTTTAGGTCAACCCAATATTTAAAGCTACATGAGACCCAGGTGGCTCAGTGGTAAAGAATCTTCCTGCTAAGCAGGAGATGCAGGTTTGATTCCTGGGCTGGGAAAGACCCCCTGGAGAAGGAAATGGCAATCCACCCCAGTATTCTTACCTGAGAAATCCCATGGACAGAGAAGCCTAATGGGTTATAGTCCATGGGGTCACAAAGAGTCAGACACGACTGGGCAACTAAGCTACAACAGATTATCTACAAAACTATTTAAACTGAAAATTTTCCTTTTGGCTGTGATATTTTTTCTCTAGAGCTATTAATTCCTCCCTTCCTTGGCACCCCACTCCAGTACTCTTGCCTGGAAAATCCCATGGACGGAGGAGCCTGGTGGGCTGCAGTCCATGGGGTCGCAAAGAGTCGGACATGACTGAGCGACTTCACTTTCACTTTTCACTTTCATGCATTGGAGAAGGAAATGGCAACCCACTCCAGCCTTCTTGCCTGGAGAATCCCAGGGAAGGGGGAGCTTGGTGGGCTGCCGTCTATGGGGTCGCACAGAGTCGGACACGACTGAAGCGATTTAGCAGCAGCAGCAGTCCCATCACAAGGTGAAATCTCTGGAGTCCTTTGAAAGTGGGATGATTTCCAATTGCTTTGGCCAACAGAATATGCCAGAAGTGATACTTGGCCAGTTCTGGGCCTCATTCTTAAGAGGACTGGCAGTTTCTGCTCCCCTTATCTTGAAACTCTTGCTCTGAGGGAAGTATCATGGAAGAACCCTTATGATCCCAAGACTCCCATGCTGGAAGGAAGCCTAGGGTAGCTATGTGGAGGTGTTGTAAGGAGAGAAGATGCTAACAGCTTCTTCTAGGCTGTTCCAGACACCCCAGTCCAGGTGCCAGACACATGAGCAAATGAACAACTGGGACATGCCAGGATCTCAGCCATTCCAACCAGTTCTAGCTGTTCAAGCCATCCTGGTTAAGGCTCTAACTACCATGGAGTAGAGACAGATAGTCCTTGAATTACTGACCTACAGAATTATAAGCATAATAATTTTTTAGCATTTTACCATACAATACCTGATTAGGGTCATGAGGAAAAGGGTGTGATAGAAGATGAGACGGTTGGATGGCATCATCAACTCGATGGACATGAGTTTGAGCAAACTCCAGGAGATAGTGAAGGAGAGGGAGGCCTGGTATGCTGCAGTCCATGGGGGTCACAAAAAGTCGTACACAACTGAGCGACTGAACAATGACAATGGCCATACATTACCATATGTAAAATAGATAGCCAGTGGGAATTTGCTGTATGACTCAGGGAGCTCAGGCTGGTGCTCTGTGATAGCCTAGAGGGGTGGGAGGGAGGTTCAAGAGGGAGGGGACATATGTATATCTATGGCTGATTCATACTGATGTATGGTAGAAACCAACACAAAATTGTAAAGCAGTTATCCTTCAATTAAAAATAAACAAAATTTTAAAAATGTTACATAGCAGCTGGCAACTAGAAGTGGAACACATCCCACTCCACTTTCCGTGAATCTCTGATACTTCAACATCATTCCACAACACAGATGACACAACCTGTAAGAGAGAAGTCATTCTCTGAAATCATAGCTCATATAATAAACATCATTGTAGTTTCTAATCAAGAGAAACAAAAAGAAGAAAGGTAAGTGCTCAAATTAAAAGATGCTTACTCCTTGGAAGAAAAGTTATGACCAACCTAGATAGCATATTCAAAAGCAGAGACATTACTTTGCTGACTAAGGTCCGTCCAGTCAAGGCTATGGTTTTTCCTGTGGTCATGTGTGGATGTGAGAGTTGGACTGTGGAGAAGGCTGAGTGCCGAAGAATTGATGCGTTTGAACTGTGGTGTTGGAGAAGACTCTTGAGAGTCCCTTGGACTGCAAGGAGATCCAACCAGTCCATTCTGAAGGAAATCAGCCCTGGGATTTCTTTGGAAGGAATGATGCTAAAGCTAAACTCCAGTACTTTGGCCACCTCATGCGAAGAGTTGACACATTGGAAAAGACTTTGATGCTGGGAGGGATTGGGGGCAGGAGGAGAAGGGGTCGACAGAGGATGAGATGGCTGGATGGCATCACGGACTCGATGGACGTGAGTATGAATGAACTCTGGGAGTTGGTGATGGACAGGGAGGCCTGACGTGCTGCGATTCATGGGGTTGCAAAGAGTCAGACACGACTGAGCGACTGAACTGAACTGAACTGAAGTGCTCAAAATGCACCATACTCCTTTTTCCATCGAATCCATGTCTCACTCCAGTATCAGTGAGGGCTTTATTCTACTATTTTGCCCATAAAATAAGGAGTTATGTATTTTAGGTTTCTTCCACTGCATGGGTTATCAATTCAAATCACTGCACATCACTTTCTGACCTAAATATATATCCAACAGGCTGGATTGAATTAGAATAAAATCATCACTCCTTTCCAGGAAATTTTGTTCTTTAATAAAACTCCAACAAATTTTGGAAACTGTACAGATTCTCTTTTGACGACATCAGTTACAAGTCTGTAGTTGCTATTAGGAAATGAAGAAGGAAATGGCAACCCACTCCAGTGTTCTTGCCTAGAGAATCCCGTGGACAGGGGAGCCTGGAGAGCAGCTGTCCATAGCGTCACACACTTTAGTTGGGCATGACTAAAGCAACTTAGCATGCATGCATGCATTGGAGAGGGAAATGGCAACCCACTCTTGTATTCTTGCCTGGAGAATCCCAGGGACAGAGTAGCCTGGTGGGCTGCCATCTATGGGGTCGCACAGAGTCGGATACGACTAAAGTGGCTTAGCAGCAGCAGCTATTAGGAAAAGTACTAGTTTTGAAGCCTTGGGAAGTGCTTGTACTGCTTACAGAGATGTTGCTTTTACCATACAGATGTGTATATATAGCATAAATTATATAGTTAAGTGTGTATATACACTGCTGCTGCTGCTGCTAAGTTGCATCGGTCATGTCATGTATATACACAAATATATATATATATATATATTTGTGTATATATATAAGCTTGGTGAGGAATAGTATAATATATATTAAAAAATGGATCGCGTTCTTCCGGTCACTTTATATCTGCTTAACAGTCATAAAAAACTCACTGTATTAGAACATAGATACTCTGGATTTTCCAGCCTCCTGACCCCATCCACTACCTAATTCTCAAAAGACTGGCATGACATTTTGAGTTTGCTTTCATTTCTAAAATTTATTTTCCTATATAGTCTTCCTATATTTTCTTACCTTCCTTATTGCTTACACATTAACCAAATGGACTTATATGGCCTAAATCCTATTTCACAGCATGCTTGGTAAGAAATTTAACATCCAAATATTACTAAAATAATATTTTTTCTTTTTTAGTCTAATTTTGTAGCTAAATTAGGAAACAGCCAGCTACTTCCCTCTTAATAATAACTTTATATGTTAAAGTACAAATATTAACTCACTCTCAAAGTTAAAAAGGAATATTTCCCCTAATTAAATTCAATTATTTAGCAATAGCCTAAGTTTTATTAAATTATCAAGAAATTACACCATTTGGGTGGAGAAGGAAACATTTTTTCTCTTTAAAGAGAAAAATTCAGTCCTTAATTATTCATGAATATAGCTCCATTTAGAGGAATAAAAGATTGCCTATATAATTATTTAATGCTACATTGAGAGACCTTCAAAGATATCTAAGATATATAGTTACTTTGCTGCTGCTGCTAAGTCGCTTCAGTCGTGTCCGACTATGCGACCCCATAGACCGCAGCCCACCAGGCTCCTCTGTCCACAGGGTTCTCCAAGCAAGAATACTGGAGTGGGTTGCCATGTCCTTCTCCAACAGTCATTTTAGTTTTTCTCTTAAAGTGGCAAAATGGTCCAATATAATATTCATATTGGAATAAAACACAGAGCCTTCGCTCACCAACAGAGCAATCTTGAGTACAATGAAAAATTCTTTAAAGATAACCTTGGACAGGATTATAAAGTAGAGAAAGGTCAGCATTCTTAACCTGCATCATTCACTTTCTCATAACTTTTCCCTCAGTCTCTCATTCACATTAAAGTGATCTGTAAGGATCTAATGGAATCAGAGTTTTCATTTCTGACATGGACTTGTGAATGCCTGAAATGATACTATAAATGTTATTGATTACTCTGTTGATACATGAAGCCAGCTTTGAGTTGGTATCACAGATTTTTTAAAAAAAATTATCTTGAAATGATTTTAAACTCCCTAGGAGTTTCAAAAACAATACAAAGAGTCCCTTGAACCTTCCACTCAGATTTACCAATGTTCCACAGATTCTGAAATTTTCTTTTCCCACTGTCCATATGAAAAGACCATAAGATAAGTATATTCTTAATAAACATGACAAAGTTGCTCTCACATTTGTCTTCAAGGGCTGCAGGAAGACAGCTAATTATTAATTAGATTGCAAGTAGAATGATGCTAATATAGTACTGGTGAACATACTTGTTTCCAGGCTGGCATGATATGGCATGCAAGTTGGCATGCAGTGTTATATGAACATATGGCAGGCAGAAGCTGCTGTTTCCTCCTAGGAAACAGCAACGGAAACGTCAGCTCCCACAGTATTGAAGACACACACCCCAAAACTCCTCAGTGCTGTTGAGGGCGTAATGCACATGCCACTTCCCAGTCACTGGGATGGGGAAATAAACCCTTCATGTGGTGTCATGCCAGGAACCAGAGGCGCTTAAAGTCTGTTTCACTCAGAAGAGAAGGATGCAAAACCGGAAGTTCTCCCTCTAGCTGCTGTGTCAGGGTCCAGCTCATTATGGTATTTCTCATAAAGAAGTTTCTACCCAGGAAAACCTCAACCATTCAGAGTCTAGCCCTTTGCCACCAAGCAAGTATATGCTTGGATATAATAGGATCTATAAGGATCTACCTGTGGGCTTCCCCGGTGGCTTAGCAGTAAAAAATCCACCTGCAATGCAAGAATCGCAGAAGCGGGTTGAATCCTTGGGTGGGGAAGATCCCCTGGAGGAGGGCATGGCAACCCGTTCTGGTATCCTTGCCTGGAGAATCCCATGGACAGAGGAGCCTGATGGGCTACAGTCCACAGGATCGCAGAGTCAGATACAACTGAAGCAGCTTAGCACATAGGCATGTACAAGAATCTACCTCTTTATTTTACAGTTTAAAAAACCCAGAAACATTCCATGACTTGTCCAAATGTTGAGTCTGAATGAATGTTTAAGGCTTTCAGCATTTCTAGAATTCCACTGAGAAAGCAGTTTATCTTTTATTATTAGTCTCTCCTGAAGAGTATTAATCGTTAACTCTCTGAAAATTCACCCAGCTTTTACCTAAATCTCCACTGGTGGTGGTTTAATCACTAAGTTGTGTCCTACTCTTGCGACCCCATCGACTATAGCCTGCCAGGCTCCTCTGTCCAGGTAAGAATACTGGAGTAGGTTGCCATTTCCTTCTCCAGGGGATCTTCCCAACCCAAGAATCGAACCTGGGTCTCCTGCATTGCAGGCAGATTCTTTACCAACTGAGCTACAAGGGAAGATCATATCTCCACTACTGGCATTCATTTTCTTCATTCTGTTCTCTGTGGCATAAAAGCACACTTAATATATAATAACTTTGCATCTTCTTAAAAGTCTATTTTTAATTTTTTCACAGCTTTCCCCAAGTCAAAATACATAAATAGTAGTTCTTCAGGAAGAAGTTTGGGATATAGGTCTATGTTTTTGATTATTTATACCTACTCAAAGGATTCCTAGGTGGTGCAGTGGTAAAGAATCTGCCTGCCAATGCAGGAGACTCAAGAGACATGGGTTCTATTCCTGAGTCAGGAAGACCCCTTGGAGTAGGAGATTGCAACCTGCTCCAGTATTCCTGTCTGGAAAATTCCACAGACAGAGAAGCTTGGTGGGCTATAGTCTAAGGGGTCACGACTTAGACTGAACATGCATGCAAAGGATTCCTATTTACTTAAATATATAAGCTTCTTCCTATGTGACTGAATTATTCCCACTCTAGCTATTCTACTATATAATTTAACAAAAGATGCTTTTGTCTTTCCATATGCTTTTTATTCAAGCAGTTTGAAATTCATCATCTGTTGGAATATGTTATTCCAAAACACTTTACTGGTTCAATAGAATAGTTCTTCGTTGAAAGACTGAAGTCCTAATTTTACTCTCAGGAAATGTACACTTCCCTTCCTCTTGGTCCCTGCTTTCTGCTCCAAAATGAAGTGATGACTTGACAGAGCTAACAGAGAATGGGAAGGGAGGGGTCTTCTGTGGTCATCCTACAGCCTAGAAATGAAAACTACTTGCTCTGGTTGTTGGAAAAATTTCCCAGATGCCTTCAACTGAAAGAAAGTATTTTTACATTTCTCTTTTCCCCACACAAAAGGATTCTTGAGTGTTGGGTGTGTAAAACTGTCAGTTTCTATATGAACTTGGTGTCTGGAGCAACCAGCACACTCAACTGCAAAAGCACATAGGACCTGCAGGGTCTGACCCACCAGTGGGGTCCATGCTGGGGGCAAAAACCCAAACCACCACAGCCACTGAGAACCTCAGTGTGTTTTGTCTCTCTTTAGGCCATCCTGTGAACATTCAGTTTTTATTGCAGCAGTTGTTGTCATTACTGGACGTTTCGATATGATTTGGCATTTTTCCAGGGGGGCAGCATCCCCATCAGGACATGTGCCAGGCAGAGCAGAATGCCATTATGTGGAGAACGGTTGCTGCTGCGAGCTGCCTCCATCGCGGGGGATTTCTCTCTGCAAGTGCTGAGCATAATGGACTCCTTCACTAAATGACTCTGGATGAGCAGGGTTTTGGCAGAGGCCCTGCAAGTCCCACACTCTATTATAAAACTGAATGCCCGTGTAATGGATGCTCAGGAGAAGTGGAGATGAGGGCAGGTGGGTGGGAGAGAGTCCTGTCTGAAAGGCACAGACAACACTCGAGAAGGGGAGGAGAGGAATGTGAGCCCAACAGGCAAAAGGACAAGCATGGACCCAACTAATTTAAAGGAAGAAAGATAATTTTTACATGGATTTTAATCATAACAATCAAAAATCTAGAAGGGAGAAACAATTAACAAACAAACACAAGATGTTTTAGTAGGTAGGTGAAAAGTGCTCTAAAGAAAGACAGAGCAGGGTTAGGGGATAGAGAGTAATGTAGAGGGATTAGTGTTGTTTTGTACATCCTGGTCAGGAAATATCCCTTTATAAACTGACATGAGCTGAGATCTGATGAGGTAAGGGAGCAAGCCCTGCATATATCTGGAAGAAGCATTCTAGTCAGAAGTGACAGCATATGCAAAGGACCTGAGGTCTTCATGTAAAGGCTCTCAATCAGGAAAGGGCTTAGTGTATGTAGAAATAGCAAGAAAGCCCTGTCAATGGAACAAAATAAGCTAGCGGGAGAGAGATGGAGTGAGTCTTGGCAGGAGCAGGGTCAGATCAGTGGAGTCCATGGTCCAGCTTGAAGTATTTTTCTGAGTGAGAGGGGTGTCAGTGGAGGGTTTTGCACTGAGGGCTGACTTGGCTGGCTTAAGTTTTAAAAGAAACCGTTCTGCTTCTGTGTGGTGAAAGGATTGTAAGGAAGCAAAAACGGAAGCAAGAATACTAGTTTGGAGGTTATCAAAGAAATCCAGAAGAAAGGTGATGGTGTTAGACAAGCAGAAGTAGAGGACAGTGGTCAACTTGAAATATAAATTGAAGGTAAAGCCAACAGGATTTGCTGATAAATTGGATGTAGAGAAGGACTGATGCAGAAGCTCCAATATTTTGGCCATCTGATATGAAGAGCAAACTCACTGGAAAAGACCCTAATGATGGGAAAGACCAAGGGCAAGAGAAGAAAAGGGAAGCAGAGGATGAGATGTTTGGATGGAATCACCAACTCAGTGATCTTGAGTTTGAACAAACTCTGTGAGATGATGAAGGACAGGGAAGCCTGGTGAGCTGCAGTCCATGAGGTCACAAGTGTAAGGTATAGTTTGGGCCAAGGCAGAAAAGAAGGTGAGACGACCTTAATGGAGAAAGGTTACCTTTGTTCAGGCAAGGAGGGACAACTGTTGGCCTAAGGACCAGGCTGAGCATGAGAGGGATTAGGGAGGCTTGATATTTAAAGGGAGGTTTGTGGAAGTGATAAGGGAAACGTTAGTCAGGCCTGACGTTTCAGGTGACCTTTAGTTGAGATGGCATTTGTAGTTGAAGAGGGGGTGGGAGGTTTTGGGTGGGGATTGATAAGTCCCCTGGGCAGGGGGCGATAAGTCCTGGGCAGATGTAGGTGGTGGGAGGTTTCTGGGCAGGAGGTGATGCAATCAGCCCAGAGTATCAGGGCAGGACTTCAAGTTCGGTTTTGTTTTTCCCGAAGTTAGATGATTCAGCAAGGGCCTTTGAGACCATTATTTTCTTTTCTAGGCCCAAGGACTCCTTCAGCAAGGAGTTGACATGACTTGGTAACTGAACAACAAAAACAATGGTTTTTAAAAAGGAGAAGAATGAAGATGACTACAGAGATTTTAACCCAAGCAACTAGACAGGTCGGATTACTATTTATTGAGATGAGGAAGGTTGGAAGAGGAAAAGATTTAGAGGAGAAAAGAAGCCTACTTTAGATATCTTAAGTTTGAAATGTCAATTAGATGTTCAAACAGAAGCTGAATAGGCAACTAGATATACGAATAGGAAATTTGGAACTCAGAGAGGCTCTATCAGTGGGATCCAGCAATAAAACAGAAGCTGGGGCTGGGGTCTTATCAGACTAGAGATGGTCAGAAAAGCCATGGAGCTGGATGGGATCATCTAGAAAGTGGGCGTAGGTTAGAAAAAGTTTCAAGATTGAGCTGTGAAACAAATCTTGAGTCCTCTCATCTAGAGAAAGCTGAGAATGGTCCATTACAGGAGACTGAAATGAAATGGCCAGTGAAGCAAAAGAAACAAGAATCAGTCATTTCAGTCACTCAGTCGTGTCCAACTCTTTGCGATCCCATGAACTGCAGCATGCCAGGCCTCCCTGTCCCTCCCCAACTCCCAGAGTTTACTCAAACCCATGTCCATTGAGTCAGTGATGCCATCCAACCATCTCATCCTCTGTCATCCCCTTCTCCTCCTGTCCTCAATCTTTCCCAGCATCAGGGTCTTTTCCAATGAGTCAGCTCTTGGCATCGGGTGGCCAAAGTATTGGAGTTTCAGCTTAACATCAGTCCTTCCAATGAACACCCAGGACTGATCTCCTTTAGGATGGACTGGTTGGATCTCCTTGCAGTCCAAGGGCCTCTCAAGAGTCTTCTCCAACACCACACTTCAAAAGCACCAATACTGCTCCACTAAATACTGAAGGTGTTTTGAAGAGGAGGAAGAGTAAACAATGATGCCAAATGCTGATGATAGATTAAGAAATACAAGAAACATAAGTTAAACATTGGATCTGGCCATGTGAAGATCACTGTCAGCATTTTGGAGTGATGTGGATTAGCCTCACTGAAATGATGCAAAGGCAATAGAAAGTATGTGGGAGGTAGAATAGACAAGTCTTTCAGGCAGTTTTAGGAGATTCTCTAGTGGCTCAGTGGTAACAAATCAGCCTACAATTCAGGGGACCCAGGTTCAATCGCTGAGTAGGGAAGATCCCCTGGAGAAGAAAATGGCAACCCACTCCAGTATTCTTGCCTGGAGAATACCATGGACAGAGGAACCTGGCAGGCTACAGTCCATGGGCTTGCAGAGTCGGACATGGCTGAGGGACTAACACTTTCAGGTAGTTTTGCTGTAAAAGGAACAAAGGAAGAGTAGGAGATGAGAATGACAGGGTAAGGGAAATTTACTTTAACATGGGAGCAGCAGCAGCAGCAGCTGCTGCTGCTGCTAAGTCACTTCAGTCGTGTCTGACTCTGTCCCACCCCATAGATGGCAGCCCACCAGGCTCCCCCATCCCTGGGATTCTCCAGGCAAGAATATTGGAGTGGGTTGCCATTTCCTTCTCCAATGCATGAAAGAGAAGAGTGAAAGTGAAGTCGCTCAGTCGCGTCCGACTCTTCGCAACCCCATGGACTACAACCCCCCAGGCTCCTCCGCCCATGGGATTTTCCAGGCAAGAGTACTGGAGTGGGGTGCTATTGCCTTCTCCACATGGGGGCTAGGACAGCTTATTAGTATAATGATGGAAATGATATAGATTTAAGAAAAAGTTTTATGTTCCAAGAGAGGGGACAATTGCAGGAGAGACAAAGAGAACAAGATCAAGTTCAGTATTTCTCAACCTATCTGGTGACGAAAAACCATGTTTTCCCCTTCAACTGTCAAAGTCCAATGTTTTTACAAAATGCAATACAAAGCATTGTCAAACCCACAAAGTTAGAAAACACAGTCACATTATATATGACCCATTTTTTTTAAAGTCTAAGATTCAAAAAAAATGTAAAATCAACTTTGTAAGTTGTTCTAAAAGTTTCTACAGAAACTACACAGTTATTCTCTATTTCTATACTTGTGTCATCACAAACAGCTAACAGTTCATAATCAGAAGCAGCCCGTGGTTTGTACTTTAAATAGGGCTGATCTAGGGCATGAGACATGTTGACTTAAGACAAGGAACAGTACATCTAAAAAAGGTGTTGCTAATAATGAGAAAGTAGAAAAAGAAATTAAGGAAACAATTCCATTCACCATTGCAATGAAAAGAATAAAATACTTAGGAATATATCTACCCAAAGAAACTAAAGACCTATATATAGAAAACTATAAAACACTGATGAAAGAAATCAAAGAGGACACTAATAGATGGAGAAATATACCATGTTCATGGATTGGAAGAATCAATATAGTGAAAATGAGTATACTACCCAAAGCAATTTACAAATTCAATGCAATCCCTATCAAGCTACCAGCCATATTTTTCACAGAACTAGAACAAATAATTTCAAGATTTGTATGGAAATACAAAAAACCTCGAATTGCCAAAGCAATCTTGAGAAAGAAGAATGGAACTGGAGGAATCAACTTGCCTGACTTCAGGCTCTACTACAAAGCCACAGTCATCAAAACAGTATGGTACTGGCACAAAGACAGACATATAGATCAATGGAACAAAACAGAAAGCCCAGAGATAAATCCACACACATATGGACACCTTATCTTTGACAAAGGAGGCAAGAATATACAATGGAGTAAGGACAATCTCTTTAAGAAGTGGTGCTGGGAAAACTGGTCAACCACTTGTAAAAGAATGAAACTAGATCACTTTCTAACACCGCACACAAAAATAAACTCAAAATGGATTAAAGATTTAAATGTAAGACCAGAAACTATAAAACTCCTAGAGGAGAACATAGGCAAAACACTCTCAGACATAAATCACAGCAGGATCCTCTATGATCCACCTCCCAGAATTCTGGAAATAAAAGCAAAAATAAACAAATGGGATCTAATTAAAATTAAAAGCTTCTGCACAACAAAGGAAAATATACACAAGGTGAAAAGACAGCCTTCTGAATGGGAGAAAATAATAGCAAATGAAGCAACTGACAAACAACTAATCTCAAAACTATACAAGCAACTCATGCAGCTCAATTCCAGAAAAATAAACGACCCAATCAAAAAATGGGCCAAAGAACTAAATAGACATTTCTCCAAAGAAGACATACAGATGGCTAACAAACACATGAAAAGATGCTCAACATCACTCATTATCAGAGAAATGCAAATCAAAACCACAATGAGGTACCACTTCACACCAGTCAGAATGGCTGCGATCCAAAAATCTGCAAGCAATAAATGCTGGAGAGGGTGTGGAGAAAAGGGAACCCTCCTACACTGTTGGTGGGAACGCAAACTAGTACAGCCACTATGGAGAACAGTGTGGAGATTCCTTAAAAAATTGCAAATAGAACTACCTTATGACCCAGCAATCCCACTGCTGGGCATACACACCGAGGAAACCAGAATTGAAAGAGACACATGTACCCCAATGTTCATCGCAGCGCTGTTTGTAATAGCCAGGACATGGAAACAACCTAGATGTCCATCAGCAGACGAATGGATAAGAAAGCTTTGGTACATATACACAATGGAGTATTACTCAGCCGTTAAAAAGAATTCATTTGAATCAGTTCTGATGAGATGGATGAAACTGGAGCTGATTATACAGAGTGAAGTAAGCCAGAAAGAAAAACACCAATACAGTATACTAACACATATATATGGAATCTAGAAAGATGGCAATGACGACCCTGTATGCAAGACAGGAAAAAAGACACAGCTGTGTATAACGGACTTTTGGACTCAGAGAGAGAGGGAGAGGGTGGGATGATTTTGGAGAATGGCATTCTATCATGTATACTATCATGTAAGAATTGAATCGCCAGTCCATGTCTGACGCAGGACACAGCATGCTTGGGGTTGGAGCATGGGGATGACCCACTGAGATGTTATGGGGAGGGAGGTGGGAGGGGGGTTCATGTTTGGGAACACATGTAAGAATTAAAGATTTTAAATTTAATAATAAAAAAAATAGCTTTCCAAAAAAAAATAAATGAATAAAATAAAAAAATAAATAAAAAAGGTGTTGGCGAGGCAGAGTATATGAGCTCATATTAGGTTGGAAAAGTAGACTGCTGGGAGGAAGTGGAGGTTGTTTTCTGTTGCCTTCTCTTTCATCCCTGAAGACAGAGCAAGAGTGAAGACAGTGTATGGGATGTTGGAAGACTGAAGAGAGAGAAAATTAGAATGTGTTTAGAAGAATGAGCGTAGAAATTGACTAAGGAAATCTAGTAGGAATCCCAAATAGCACTAAGACTGACCTCAGATCTGGGGTCATGAATTTAAAGTTCAGCTCAGTTCATTTCAGTCGCTCAGTCATGTTCGACTCTTTGCAACCCCATGGACTGCAGCACGCCAGGCTTCCCCGTCCATCACCAACTCCCAGAGCTTATTCAGACTCATGTCCATCGAGTCAGTGATGCCATCCGACTATCTCACCCTCTGTCATCCCCTTCTCCTCCCATGTTCTATCTTTCCCAACATCAGGATCTTTTCCAATGAGTCAGTTCTTCACATCAGGTGGGCAAAGTAGTAGAGTTTCAGCTTGACATCAGTCCTTCCAATGAATACTCAGGACTGATTTCCTTTAGGATTGATTGGTTGGATCTCCTTGTTGTCAAAGGGACTCTCAAGAGTCTTCTCCAGCACCCAGTCGATGTTCAGTTCAGTTCAGTTCAGTCACTCAGTCATGTCTGGCTCTTTGTGACTCCACGGACTGCAGCACGCCACACCTCCCTGTCCATCACCAACTCCCAGAGCTTACTCAAACTCATGTCCATCGAGTCAGTGATGCCATCCAACCATCTCATCCTCTGTTGTCCCCTTCTCCTCTCACCTTCAATCTTTCCCAGCATCAGGGTCTTTTCAAATGAGTCAGTTCTTCGCATCAGGTGGCCAAAGTATTAGAGTTTCAGCTTCAGCATCAGTCCTTCCAATGAATATTCAGGACTGATTTCCTTTAGGATGGACTGGTTAGGTCTCCTTGTAGTCCAAGGGACTCTCAAGTGTCTTATCCAACACCACATTTCAAAAGCATCAATTCTTTGGTGCTCAGCTTTCTTTATAGTCCAACTCTCTCATCCATACATGACTACTGCAAAAACCATAGCTTTGACTAGACAGACTTTTATATGACCCCAGAGGAATGATTTTTTTGTTCTGTGTGTCATCCATATTCCACACTTCCTTCAAGATTACAGAAATCATTTTTCAATTTAATAAACTTGTATCGAATGGCTACTAAGCATCAGTCACTGCTCTATAGAAGAAAAAGGGATAAAAAGATCTTGAGTTTCTTTGCTCTCTTTTTGATCCAGACAAATTATTTTTCCTCATTTCTGAAAGTTTATAGAACTGATAGTTTATAGCATGGATATCAGAGAAGGTAATGGCACCCTACTCCAGTACTCTTGCCTGGAAAATCCCATGGATGGAGGAGCCTGGTGGGCTGCAGTCCATGAGTCGCTAAGGGTCAGACATGACTGAGCGACTTCACTTTCACTTTTCTCTTTCAAGCATTGGAGAAGGAAATGGCAACCCACTCCAGTATTCTTGCCTGGAGAATCCCAGGGACAGGGAAGCCTGGTGGTCACACAGAGTTGGACACGACTGAAGCGACTTAGCAGCAGCAGCAACATCGATATGGGTTTTAAACTACAACTACTATAAATATGGGCTTCCCTGGTGATTCAGTGGTAAAGCACTTGCTGGCCAATGCAGGAGATATTGAATCAATCCCTGGGTGGGGAAGATCCCCTGGAGGAGAGCATGGCAACCCACTCTAGTATTCTTGCCTGGAGACTCCCATAGACAGAGGAGCCTGGTGAGCTAGAGTCCACTGGGTCGCAAAGACTCTGACACAACTTAGCGACTCTGTATACATGCACACGTGCCCTCATACCTTAGGTATTCTCCAGCTATTTATTTAAGTCTTGCCATCCCTGTTACTGTGTAAGTTTCTAAAGACTAGAGACAGTCGTATGTTTCTTTTATATCTTTAGAATGGTGCTGGATATAGAATGTATAAACAAAGTGAAAGTGTTAGTTGCTCAGTCATGTCTCACTCTTTGCAACCCCATGGACTGTAGCCTGCCAGGCTCCTCTGCCTATGGGCATCCCTTGTGTCTCAGCTGGTAAAGAATCTGCCTACAATGTGGGAGACCTGGGTTTGTTTCCTGGGTTGGGAAGATCCTCTAGAGAAGGGAACGGCTACCCACTCCAGTATTCTGACCTGGAGAATTCCATGGACTATACGGTCCATGGGGTCGCAAATAGTCAGACACCACTGAGCAACTTACCAAAAAAACAAACAAACCCAAAAAACTGTAGTGTTCACAGAATGTCTAATACCTATGCCCTTTAGAATATGCTTGCTTTACCAATTAGGATGTATTTGGCTTCAATTAACAGAAACTAAACTAACAATGACTTAAAGGTTTTTTTTTTTTTTTAATAAAAGATCATATTTAGGCAGTACTTGTAACTGATTCAGCTACTCAAGAACAGAGACTCCCTCATCATTTTGTCCTTGGTTTTCTCACTTCTTGGTAGCACAGCTCATTTAAAGAGAAGTTGCACAACTAGAGAATATTTGCAAGAGACAAAGACTTCTCCCTACTGCTGAACAGCAGCGAAATATTTCTCATGTTTCCCAACTCCACCCCCCTACATTTCCCTAGCCATTATTTTGTCACATCAATTCCAAAGACACAACTGAAACTAGAAAAGTGACTCTTTGATTTCTTCAGCCTCCATAGTAAGAGGTAGCACAGGGTATTAAGAATAATTGCATTAACTAAATATGTGCTTGCTTATAACATTTGTTGAGCTCATTTCTTCCACGCAAACTCATTCACTTTTGTGGGTTTTTTGGCTGTTCTGGGTCTTCATCACTGCCTGGGCTTTTCTCTAGGTGCAGCAAACAAGGGCTACTCTCTAATTGCAGTGTGCAGACTTCTCATTGCAGCGGCTTCTTTTCTTTCAAAGCATAGGCTCTAGGGTGCCCTGGCTTCAGTAGTTAAGGCTCCTGGGCTTTAACACACAGGCTTGGTAGCTGTGGCACACAGACTTAGTTGCTCCACGACATGTGGGATCCTCCCAGATTAGGTATCAAACCCATGTCTCCTTCATTGGCAGGTGGCCTCTTTACCACTGAGCCTCCAGGGAAGCCCCTTCTTTCATTCTTTGCGCAGCTCTTCACTCTAAAACATCACACAATGATATATTTCATACATGAAACTCCTTTGCTCCTGTTTTATTTAATTTTTTAATTGAAGCACAGTTGATTTACAATGCTCTGCCAATATTGGCTGTACAACAAAGTGACTCAGTTATATACAAATATACATTCTCTTTAAAATATTCTTTTGCATCATGTTTATCCTAGGAGACTGGATATAGCTCCCCGTGCTGTACCACAGGACCTTGTTTCTGCATTCTAAAGTTAACAGTTTGCCTCTACCAACTCCAAACTCCCAGTCCACACCTCTTCCTAGCCCCTTCCCTCTTGGCAACCATAAGTCTGATCTCTATGTCTATGAGTCAATTTCTGTTTTATAGATAGTTTCATTTATGTCATATTTGAGAGTCCATGTACAAATTATATCATGCAGTATCTGCCTTTCTCTTTCTGACTTACTTCAGAATCTCTAGTTGCATCCATGTTGCTGCCAAATGGTGGTATTTTGTTCTCTTTTATGATTCAGTAGTATTCCCCTGTATGTATGTGTTCTTTACTGGAGAAGGAAATGGCAACACACTCCAGTAATTCTTGCCTGGAAAATCCCATGGACAGAGAAGCCCGGCGGGCTACAGTCCATGGGGTCTCAAAGAGTCAGACACAACCGAGTAACTAACACTTTTGACACATGTTCTTTATCTATTTATCTGTCAATGGACATTTAAGTTGTCTCTCTGTTTTGGCTATTATGAATAGTGCTGCTATAAACATGATTAGTGCATGTATCTTTTTAAATTATAATTTTGTCTGGGTATATGCCCAGGAGTGGGATTGCTGGATCATATGGTAATTCTATTTTTAGTTTTTCTGTCTCTTCGTGTTTAGTAAGTTTATCCTTCCATGATTTTAAACAAGGGTTCTAGTTCTACCTTGTATTCATTAACATAATTGGAAATTGTACTTCTGGTCACTTCTTTATCCAGTTTCAGGCACTCACATATTACTAGAATTGCTTAAAACCTGGACATGAATCCATGACACCTCCAGATGCACCAACTTTCAGCCCATACCATTAGATTCAAAGATTTTTGGGTTCACCTCAGATATCCACTTATCTCTAACATATTGTTAGCTTTTTGCAAACAAAAGGATAAGGTTGAGTGTCACCTAGAAACACCAGGTTATGGATGAATAAGCAGGTTTCTAAGCTTTGTGTATTTATCAGCGCTTTTTTGTACTAAGGAGAAGGCAATGGCACCCCACTCCAGTACTTCTGCCTGGAAAATCCCATGGATGGAGGAGCCTGGTGGGCCACAGTCCATGGGGTCGCCAAGAGTCATCCCACCAACCCTCCAAGAGGGATAGTATAGCATGTAGTGTTTTTAACATATTTAACATGATTTATTTGTTGTTACTAACACTTAGTATGATTTATGTTTTCAGAGGGCTCTTTGTAAAATCAATATTTAAAGGAAAACCTTTCAGAATACTGCTCTGGATATTTTTATACACCTGGATGCCTATTTCTGTTCAAGATCCAAGGACTAAGGACCTTAAATGAGTGAAAATGGTGTAGAACACAATTATACTACCTAGTTTCAACCCCTTTGCCCCAAGTTTTCCCCCAAAGCTTATCTACTCCAAAGGTGAATTTTTGAGTGGTTATCTATTTCCCAGTTGATCCATATACAAGGCTTTAGCTCTTGTCCAGAATATCAGCACCTTGCACCCCCTTATATCCTATTCTATCACTGTCTCTTCTACATCAGTGATATACTTTTGTATGAAAGTCTTGACCACCTGAGCTTTTCCATTCCACTGACTCTTAGATTCTGTTATATATATAGTTCTTTGGAAAGTATAGTGAATATATAATAGTATAATACAACTTCCTAAAGATAGACTATTTCCCAACAAAATAGTGGAGTCATAGAAGGTGTTTCAGAGGTCATTTGGTCTCCCATTCAGCCAAAATGACACCTGAAGCATCCAAGACAGATGGCTGTCTGGCCCAAGGGTGTCGAGCCAACTCAAATGTAGAAGCCAAAATGTACCAGTGTCATCAACAAAAGGCTGCATTAAAAGAAATAATAACTAGGCTATTTATTATGCCATCGTTAGAGAAATCTTTGTTGTATTCCTTTGTCAGAGAACTCTCAGGGTCTTGTCATTTTATTTTAGCAATTTAAAAATATATTTATTCAAATCATACAACAATGTGCTTGCTAATGTATTTCTGACCTCTCCCTTTTGTCTTCACTTCAAGGCCTACTGATAAAGTTTTAAACAGCGGCATATAACCCTAAGGTCAAAGAGGATCCACCACTGGTTTTCATAGCCCCACAGAAGTAACATTTAGAAAAGACTTAATAAAAATATTTTAAATAAGTGATTTTCTAGTTGTAAAGGAACTCTTCAAAACACTGCATTTTTTGTATTTTTTTCTCCCAATATTCCTAGTCAAGTAAAAAAGTATTTTAGAAGTGAAAAGACTAAAGTTCAATGAGTATATATAATTTCCCCAAATTTAAACAGGTTAATATGTGCATCATCAGGATTTCAACTCAAGAGTTCTGGATGGAGTTGGGTTTTCCTACCCTCTCCTTAGGGGTTATCTTCAGGCCTCCTGTGTTCAAACAACCTCTCTTCCTTAGTCTCAATCAGTGTTCAGCAGAGATGAAAATCAGCTGGCTATAATCTTGAATATGGCCTTGTAGTCCAGAGGATTAATAGTATATATTCACACAGTGAAAGCAGAAACCTTATGTATATTATATCTAATGTCCAAATCCATCCTACCTTATGCTGCAGGGACGGCCTAGTCAGGTGTCAATCAAGCGTTCCTTGTTGGAATTTGGATATTCAAGAAGCTGATTTTAAATAGCACTGTATTCTAGAAAGATGGCAAACATGGTCATCTTGGGAACCCTATAATGAGAGGGTTAATATGCTTGATGTTGTACCAAAGTTCTCTTAATCTATGCTTGGGTGGTTTTCTGTCTTCCACTTTGCTGAACTTCATTATCTAATCTGCTGTTGATTGCTTCTGGTGTTTTGTTTGTTTCTTTTTAAAATTTAATTGTATTCTTATGTTTGGCTGTTTGGTCCTTTGTATTTTCTAACTTTGTTGAACTTCTGACTGTATCCAGCCATCCTACTCCTGAGTTTGGTAAACATCTTCATAATTATCACCTTAAACTTTTTATTGGGTAGACTATATGGATCACTTTATTCAGCTCTTTTTCAGAGGTTACCTCTTGTTCCTTCATCTGGAACTTATTCTTCTGTCTCCTCATTTTACCCAGTCCTCAGAGTTTATTTCTATTTGATAGGAAGGTTGATTATGTTTCCTGATCTTAGAGAAGCGGCCTTGTGTAGGAAAAATCCCTTGGGGCCCAGTATCATGCTTTCCTCTGATCACCAGAGCTAGTGGTCCCCCTATGTGGGCTGTGTATGCTCTTCTGGTGTGGTGGGGCTGACTACAGTGGGTGTGCTGGTAGGCAGGGCTCACCCCGATTTTGGTTGGCTAAGAGGCCTTGCCTTGTATGGTGGATGCTTGGCCCACTGCAGATCAGAGTAGGCTTCTTGCAAGAAGGCTTCATGGCTGACAGGGATTTGGGGTGGTGCCAGCCCATTAATAGGCAGGATTGGATCCCCAGTGCTAATAGGCTAGAAAGAGGATTCCAGAATGGCATTTCAAAGTGCCAGGGTTCCTGCAATATAACAACCTCCCAACAATCAGTGCCACTAGAATGTCCATTCTCAAGGGGATTCCTACCTGCCTTCTGCCTCTGCAAGAGGATCTCCAAGATCAGCAAGATGGGTTGACCGAGGTTAAGTGAAATGTCAGACACAGAAAGGCAAATACAATATGATCTCATATGTAGAGTCTAAAAAACAAATGAAGAGTAATGATTCTGGAAAATATTTTATACTAAAGAAACTGCCAAATATTATGATTTGGCAAAACTATATGGTTGAATTTATGGTTCTGAAGTCAAAATGCTTGTGTTTGAATCTCAGCTCTGCACTTTGTTAGCTATTAACCTTCCTTAATTTCTCCATACCTCAGTTTCCACATGTGTAAAATGGTAACAATACCAACTTAAGAAATTAAATGAATTAATAATTGTAAAGCAGTTAGTACTGGGCCTGTCATATAAAAGTTTTACTAATAACTAAATAAGTGTATCTATACCAGGCTTCTCTGGTAGCTCAGTGGTAAAGAATCTACCTACAATGCAAGAGATGTGAGTCTGATCCCTGGGTTGGGAAGATCCCTTGGACAAAGATATGGCAGCCCACTTCCGTATTCTTGCTGGAAAACCCCATGGACAGAGGAGCCTGGCAGGTTGCAGTCCACGGAACTGGAAAACAGTCAGACACGACTGAGCAACTAAACAAGTATACGTATCACTTGGAAATATATTTTATCAATTTGTTCCTTTTAAGAAAAATGTCAGTCTTCTTAACATGCTTCTAAAGTTCTATTAATCTTAAAATACTGTTATGTATCTCACTCATAAATTAATCTAATAAACATTTATTGAATACTTAATGCATTTCAGGCCCTATGGTATCTCTCTAGTGAGCTAACACATACAGATAAGTATTTACAATATGATAATTACTGTGTGAAAGCAAATTAGATTGTTGCTACATGATAACAAGCTAAATTGATTCATGGTGTACTTTGCTCTTTAGACTTTTTAGTTTTAATTTTTAGCTTTAATTTTCATTCTTCTGTAGTGCTAAGGATAACTTAGAATGAAAGTTTAACAACTACAAATGAAAATCGGTATATTTGTATTGACACTGAGGATGTAAAAGGAACTGAGGAAATAGTTGAAAGTATCCTTGATGTATACGAAAATGTTTTGCTCCTTTTTATGGATTATGACGAGCTACAAAGGACCCTTTTGTGATAGACAGAAGACAGATAAACAGAAATACTTCCCTCTTGAAAGATGTCTGTACAATCTAAAACAATTAATCTTGCCGGAGTCAGTCAGCTCTAATGGTGCTGCCTGGCATGGGCTATTTATCAAAGCCCACTAATCCATCACACAGGACCAGACATACTGCTTGTCAGGTCTGCCACATGCCTAGATGCCTGGGAATCTGTGTAAGGCAGAGAAAGCCCGGGAAGTTATTTATGTTTGCCTTAAAAGAGGAAGTCTAGAGCTATTCATATCTAATGCTATTGATTCTAATGAAGATGTCAACAGAAAACTACCTCCTCTTCTGACACAAAGCTCATCTGTTTTGACAAATAAAAGCCTGACAACGTATCCTCCTCTCAAACTCAAAGGCCTAGCCATGACAGATCACTCCTGTCAGCACATTTTCTAATATATCTCATTAAAAAAAAACCCACTTACTAGAGTTGACATCTCCGATAGCTACCATTTCTACTTTTTAAAGTATTTCTTTACTTCCCAATTTTGAGTTTTGTCTAGTCAGACTTTCATTCCTCCATTGAAATGACTTATGTTAACTTAAGGTCATCAACAACATATTCCTTGCCATGCCCAATAACCAAACTTTAGTTCTTCATCTCTCTCTTAAACACTTTCACTTCACTTGTAGAAAACTAACCGGTCTTCCGCCTACTTCACTGACCACTTCTAAATCTCCTTTGCTTGTTTTTCTTCTTTTTCCGCGGCTAGACACTGATGTGCTCTAGAACTCAGTCTTCAGCCTCTTCTCTTCTCTACTTACTCTCTTCTACTTACTCCCTAGGTGATCTCTTCCTCTGGTTTTAAATTCTATTAACATACAACAGATAAAATACTATTAACATACAGGGGCTTTAAATACTATTAATTTGCAACAGCTTCTACAATGGTTTTACATACTATTAACATACAACAGATTCTTCAGTTTGGTAACTCCATCCTGCACCTCTCCAAACTCCATATTTTTATGCGTGTGTGCGTACATGCTAAGTCACTTCAGCTATGTTCGACTCTATGCCATACTATGGATACTTTGTTCAGCCTCCTCTGTCAAAGGAATTCTCCAGGCAAGAATTTTGGAGTGGGTTGTCTTGCCGTCCTCCAGGGGATCTCCCCCACCCAGGGATCGAACTCACATCTCTATGTCTCCTGCATTGGCAGGCAGGTTCTTTACTACTACTGCCACCGGGGAAGCCCCCATATTTTTATATTCACTGCCTATTTGATAACTCTGCTTGAAGGTCTAAGAGGCATCCAAACTAGAACTACTGTCTTTTCCACCAAAACATATTCTATCTCTTAGTCTTTCTTGGCTCAGCAAACATTACATATCCTGTCATTTGCCGGGGGCCAGCGTGCGGAACTCCGCCCATGGCAAAGGTCATGAGGAAGGAAGCTTGGCATACGCAAAGGCGTGATCAAGCCTCAGGAAACCCCCTGTTCCTGAGCATCTATCCCCAAAACCAGAGTACTTTACGGGGAGCTCTCCCCCATAACCATTTCTCTCAGAGGAGGAGTTAACTTGCAGCTCCAGTTAATAAAAATTTCTGGGCGTGACAAGAGTGTTTCAACTTACGAACTCTGAAGGTTCTCTGGCCTGCCTGATCAGGCTCGTCCGGCCGCATGTGATTGTTTACAGCCTCCCAACTGTGAGAGGCACAGGATGTTTTAAAACTTTCTAAATACAGACTCTTTTGAGAAGTTAAAAGATTATTAGTATAGTATTAGTGGGTTGATTAGGAATTATATTGGAGAAGGGTTTTTTCATTTGACCATGATATGAAGGTCAATGGAGGGATCTTGTGGTCTTCAGAACCTGTGAACATCTTTCATGTGGTGGGTTGTGCTCCTGGGCTTTCTCTTAACCACTGATACATCAGAAAGAGACTTGCATCAATCTCAGATCACTGCCCAGAGATTTTCAACCTGTCAAATTCCATAAAACAATGTGGATAACCTAAAACACATGTGGCTCCTGAGGTTCTTGATTAGAGGAAATCCCATCACTAACTGGGTCTAGTAAACATGCTCAATTGCTCAGTCGTGTCCAACTCTTTGTGACCCCGTGGACTGTAGCCCTCCAAGCTCCTCTGTCCATGGGATTTTCCAGACAAGAATACCGGACTGGGCTGCCATTTCCTCCTCCAGGAGATCTTCCCAACCCAGTGATCAAACCTATGTCTCCTGCATCTCCTACCCTGGCAGATGGGTTCTTTACCACTACACCACCTGGGAAACTCCTAGTAACCAGTAAGATTCCTCAAACTATCCAAAACCTAATGGCTAAAGCGAATTTTAACCTTTTCTCCTTCCTGAAAACCATCTCACAGATTAGTGGTTGCCCAGCCTGGTGGCTCCTATAAGATGAATACCATTTAATCTATAGTTCTACTGCATCCCTGACATATGGTTCATATTCAGGAGTCAGAATTGAATCCCAAAGTGGATGACAGTCACTAAGATAGTTGTAATAAAATTTCCTAGACATACAAAAGTTCTTCCAAATCTAACAGATAAGGGAGTGGATCAGTCACAACAGAATGATGAGACAGGAAACACAAAGTAATTTCAACAGGGACAGTTTAACATAAGGATTATAACCAGAATTAACTGTAACGGGATAAAAAGTGAAAGAAAAAAAAAAACTGATAAGGGAGGTCACTCATTGAAGGAAAAAATTTGGAAGAGGAGCCTCTGAATTTGAGTTGAGACTTTGTCCAAAAAAGTGTGGTTGGAAACCACTGAACCCCAGAGATGTTCACTGAGATTTCCCAGGCCAGGCTGATCCATGATTGCTAGATAAACAGGAAACACCCCTCTGGGTTTCAAGGGAGCTGAAGTTGGCAGACAAGGAACTGCAGTCAGATATTGTCAAGCCAAAATAACTTTCCTGAGTGCGGGTGAGCTGATACTGGCAAGCAGGGAACTATAGTTGGAACTGGCAAGCAGGAAATGTCACTCCAAGGTGCAGGTGAGCCGCAGGTATGAAATATGACTGCTGGAGTGTTTACAAAACTCACAGGGGTCTATCCTTGAACGTGCCTATGTAACTTGACAAGAAGCCATCCCAAGACTGCCACTGAAGCCAATGGGAATAAGTACCACTAGATGTCTCCCAAATGTGCCACTGGCAACTAGCATTAGGAGCAAATAGCAGCATCTGAAGGCATATTAGAACCAGGGAGGGGAGCCCCTTCTTCCTGCTATGCTCCTCTAGTGCCCTCTACTGACAAATTTTAATATATACCTGCTGCAAAAGATAAATGCTTAGAGGCCCCATCTCCATGATCACAAAGCAGGCAATGAAGGGTGGATTTCAAATTAAGCAAAAACTGACCATCATCACAGACCATCAGACCACCCTTCTAGTTACTCAGTTTTCACATGCACTCTTCTAATGCATTTGAACATCCATACAACAATAATACAACTCTATATTTCTACCTAACAAGATGCAGCTATCCAAGTGATGACTTTTCCCCAAAACAAGGAGGGGCTTCCTTGATGGCTCAGCAGGTAAAGAATCTGCCTGCATTGCAGGAGACATGGTTTCAGTCCCTGGGCTTGGAGTATCCCCTGGAGGAGGAGATGGCACTTACCCCAGTATTCTTGCCTGGAAAATCCTATGGACAGAGGAGCCTGGTGGGCTATAGTTCAAAGGGTTTCAAAGAGTCGGACACTACTGAGCATGTATACACACACCAAAACAAGGAGAGACATACTCATAACAGTCATCATATCCATTGCTGGCCATATCAATGATTCCTCGCCATATCAATGATTCCTCAAGTTCTGTCATAATTCTATTACATATGCTGTTACTCAAAGACTAAATTATAATCGCCACCAACTGTTGTATGAAATTAAATGGAAAGGAGAGAGAAGATGGTCAGTACGTAAAAGTTTTACAGGCAAAGAGAACATATAAAGATACTGTGGCCCTGTTTCTGTAACTGGTCATTAGCTATAACTGATATCTATGACTCCTTTCACTATTCATTCCTTATTTGTCTTGTCCTTAGCCAGAACCCCGGCTGGTTATAGTTCCTTACCTGGTAATCTAAGCTTCTGTTCCCAAGAATTCTGAATTCTCAAGTATCTTCTCTCTTTGTGACTGCTGTAGTTTTCCATTGAATTTTACTACTGAGCATGAAGGTACTAAAAGGCACCCCAGATATCAACTGAATTTTACCATTGACCTCTTTACCTGCATTGTACAGCAGCAACCCAATTTCCCCTTAATGACTAGAATCAGTCACCAGAAAAGTAACATCCATTTTCCCCTTTATCTATTTTTTTCAGTAGATTAAGAATGCTCAGGAGGAGCATAAAGATGGCGGAGGAATAGGACGGGAAGACCACTTTCTCCCTCACAAATTCCTCAAAAGAACATTTCAACGCTGAGCAAACTCCACAAAACAACTTCTGTAGGCTGGCAGAGGACATCAGGCAACCAGAAAAGCAGACCATTGTCTTCAAAAACAGATTTTTAACCTTTGCTCTTAGGTTTTTGTTGTCAATTTTGTTCATTTAAAAACCCAAACTTCACTACCCAAGTTTACCTGAGAGCGAGATTACTGGCTTGACCACTCTCTTCTCCTTTGGACTCTCCTTTTTCTCCACCAGGTGGCCTCTGTCTCTTTTCTCCCCCATCTCTTCTCTATCCAACTCTGTGAATCTCTGTGTGTTCCAGACGGTAGAGAACACCTAAGGAACTGGTTACTGGCAGGATTTGTCTCTCTCCTTCTCATTCCTCTCTCTTATCCTCCTGGTCACCTCTGTCTACTTCCTCCCTCTCCTCTTCCCCGTATAATGCCATAAACACCTCTGAGCGGGCCAGACTATACAGCACACATAAGGAAGTGACTACTGGCTAGCTTGCTCTCTCATCTTTTGATCTCACCGCATCTCATTCCAGTTACCTCTAACTACCCCCTCCATCTTCTCTTCTCCTTGTAACTCAGTGAACCTCTCTGAGTGTCCCTCAATGTGGAGAAACTTTTCATCTTTAACCTAGATGTTTTATCATCAGTGCTGTATAGATGGAGAAGTCTAGAGGCTACTGTAAAAACAAAACTGAAGACCAGAAGCAGGAGGCTTAAATCCAAAGCCTGAAAACATTAGAGAACTCTTGAATTCAGGGAACATTAAGCAATAGGAGCTCATCAAATGCCTTCATACCTACACTGAAACCAAGCTCCACCCAAGGGCCAACAAGTTCCAAAACAAGACATACCACTCAAATTCTCCAGCAACACAGGAACACTCCCCTGAGCTTCAATATACAGGCAGCTCAAAATTATTCCAAAACCTTTGATGTCTCATAACCCATTACTGGTCACTCCACTGCACTCCAGAGAGAAGAAACCCAGCTCCACCCACCAGAACTCCAACACAAGCCTCCCTAACCAGGAAACCTTGACAAGCCACTGATAGAACCCCACCCACAGTGAGGAAGCTCCATAATAAAGAGAACTCCACAAATTACCAGAATATAAAAAGACCACCCCAAACGCAGCAATATAATCAAGATGAAGAGACAGAGGAATACTCAGCAGGTAAAGGAACAGGAGAATTGCCCACCAAACCAAACAAAAGAGGAAGAAGTAGGGAATCTACCTGAGAAGGAATTCCGAATATTGATAGTGAAAATGATCCAAAATCTTGGAATCAAAATGGAATCACAGATAAATAGCCTAGAGACAAGGATTGAGAAGATGCAAGAAAGGTTTAACAAGGACCTAGAAGAAATAAAAAAGAGTCAAAATATAATGAATAATGCAATAAATGAGATCAGAAACACTCTGGAGGCAACAAATAGTAGAATAACGGAGGCAGAAGATAGGATTAGTGAAATAGAAGATAGAATGGTAGAAATAAATGAATCAGAGAGGAAACAAGAAAAACGAGTTAAAAGAAACGAGGACAATCTCAGAGACCTCCAGGACAATATGAAACGCTCCAACATTCGAATTATAGGAGTCCCAGGAGAAGAAGACAGAAAGAAAGATCATGAAAAAATCCTTGAGGAGATAATAGTTGAAAACTTCCCTAAAATGGGGAAGGAAATAATCACCCAAGTCCAAGAAACACAGAGAGTTCCAAATAGGATAAACCCAAGGCGAAACACCCCAAGACACATATTAATCAAATTAACAAAGATCAAACACAAAGAACAAATATTAAAAGCAGCAAGGGAAAAACAACAAATAACACACAAGGGGATTCCCATAAGGATAACAGCTGATCTTTCAATAGAAACTCTTCAGGCCAGGAGGGAATGGCAAGACATACTTAAAGTGATGAAAGACAATAACCTACAGCCCAGATTACTGTACCCAGCAAGGATCTCATTCAAATACAAAGGAGAAATCAAAAGCTTTACAGACAAGCAAAAGCTGAGAGAATTCAGCACCACCAAACCAGCTCTCCAACAAATTCTAAAGGATATTCTCTAGACAGGAAACATGAAAAGGGTGTATAAACCCGAACCCAAAACAATAAAGTAAATGGTAACTGGATCATACTTATCAATAATTACCTTAAACGTAAATAGGTTGAACGTCCCAACCAAAAGGCAAAGACTGGCCGAATGGATACAAAAACAAGACCCCTCTATATGCTTCTTACAAGAGACCCACCTCAAAACAAGGGACACATACAGACTGAAAGTGAAGGGCTGGAAAAAGATATACCACGCAAATAGAGACCAAAAGAAAGCAGGAGTGGCAATACTCATATCTGATAAAATAGACTTTAAAACAAAGGCTGTGAAAAGAGACAAAGAAGGCCACTACATAATGATCAAAGGATCAATCCAAGAAGAAGATATAACAATTATAAATATATATGCACCCAATATAGGAGCACCGCAATATGTAAGACAATTGCTAACAAGTATGAAAGGGGAAATCAACAATAGCACAATAATAGTGGGAGACTTTAATACCCCACTCACACCTATGGACAGATCAACTAAACAGAAAATTAACAAAGAAACACAAACTTTAAATGATACATTAGATCAATTAGACCTAATTGATATCTATAGGACATTTCACCCCAAAACAATGAATTTCACCTTTTTTTCAAGTGCTCATGGAACCTTCTCCAGGATAGATCACATCCTGGGCCATAAATCTAAACTTGATAAATTCAAAAAAATCGAAATCATTCCAAGCATCTTTTCTGACCATAATGCATTAAGATTAGATCTCAATTACAGGAGAAAAACTACTAAAAATTCCAACATATGGAGGTTGAACAACACACTTCTGAATAACCAACAAATCACAGAAGAAATCAAAAAAGAAATCACAATATGCATAGAAACTAATGAAAATGAAAACACAACAACCCAAAACCTGTGGGACACTATAAAAGCAGTGCTAAGAGGAAAGTTCATAGCAATACAGGCACACCTCAAGAAACAAGAAAAAAAGTCAAATAAATAACCTAACTCTACAACTAAAGCAACTAGAAAAGGAAGAATTGGAGAACCCCAGAGTTAGTAGAAGGAAAGAAATCTTAAAAATTAGGGCAGAAATAAATGCTAAAGAAACAAAAGAGACCATAGCAAAAATCAACAAGGCCAAAACCTGGTTCTTTGAAAGGATAAATAAAATTGACAAACCACTAGCCAGACTCATCAAGAAGCAAAGAGAGAAAAATCAAATCAATAAAATTAGAAATGAAAATGGAGAGATCACAACAGACAACACAGAAATACAAAGGATCATAAGAGACTACTATCAGCAGTTGTATGCCAATAAAATGGACAACGTGGAAGAAATGGACAAATTCTTAGAAAAGTACAATTTTCCAAAACTGAACCAGGAAGAAATAGAAAATCTTAACAGACCCATCACAAGCACGGAAATTGAAACTGTAATCAGAAATCTTCCAGCAAACAAAAGCCCAGGTCCAGACGGCTTCACAGCTGAATTCTACCAAAAATTTCGAGAAGAGCTAACACCTATCCTCCTCAAACTCTTCCAGAAAATTGCAGAGGAAGGTAAACTTCCAAACTCATTCTATGAGGCCACCATCACCCTAATACCAAAACCTGACAAAGATGTCACAAAAAAAAGAAAACTACAGGCCAATATCACTGATGAACATAGATGCAAAAATCCTCAACAAAATTCTAGCAATCAGAATCCAACAACACATTAAAAAGATCATACACCATGACCAAGTGGGCTTTATCCCAGGGATGCAAGGATTCTTCAATATCCGCAAATCAATCAATGTAATTCACCACATTAACAAATTGAAAAATAAAAACCATATGATTATCTCAATAGATGCAGAGAAGGCCTTTGACAAAATTCAACATCCATTTATGATAAAAACTCTCCAGAAAGCAGGAATAGAAGGAACATACCTCAACATAATAAAAGCCATATATGAGAAACCCACAGCAAACATTATCCTCAATGGTGAAAAATTGAAAGCATTTCCCCTAAAGTCAGGAACAAGACAAGGGTGTCCACTTTCACTGCTACTATTCAACATAGTTCTGGAAGTTTTGGCCACAGCAATCAGAGCAGAAAAAGAAATAAAAGGAATCCAAATTGGAAAAGAAGAAGTAAAACTCTCACTGTTTGCAGATGACATGATCCTCTACATGGAAAACCCTAAAGACTCCACCAGAAAATTACTAGAGCTCATCAATGAATATAGTAAAGTTGCAGGATATAAAATCAACACACAGAAATCCCTTGCATTCCTATACACTAATAATGAGAAAGTAGAAAAAGAAATTAAGGAAACAATTCCATTCACCATTGCAACGAAAAGAATAAAATACTTAGGAATATATCTACCCAAAGAAACTAAAAACCTATATATAGAAAACTATAAAACACTGATGAAAGAAATCAAAGAGGACACTAATAGATGGAGAAATATACCATGTTCATGGATTGGAAGAATCAATATAGTGAAAATGAGTACACTACCCAAAGCAATTTACAAATTCAATGCAATCCCTATCAAGCTACCAGCCATATTTTTCACAGAACTAGAACAAATAATTTCAAGATTTGTATGGAAATACAAAAAACCTCAAATTGCCAAAGCAATCTTGAGAAAGAAGAATGGAACTGGAGGAATCAACTTGCCTGACTTCAGGCTCTACTACAAAGCCACAGTCATCAAAACAGTATGGTACTGGCACAAAGACAGACATATAGATCAATGGAACAAAACAGAAAGCCCAGAGATAAATCCACACACATATGGACACCTTATCTTTGACAAAGGAGGCAAGAATATACAATGGAGTAAAGACAATCTCTTTAACAAGTGGTGCTGGGAAAACTGGTCAACCACTTGTAAAAGAATGAAACTAGATCACTTTCTAACACCGCACACAAAAATAAACTCAAAATGGATTAAGGATCTAAATGTAAGACCAGAAACTATAAAACTCCTAGAGGAGAACATAGGCAAAACACTCTCAGACATAAATCACAGCAGGATCCTCTATGATCCACCTCCCAGAATTCTGGAAATAAAAGCAAAAATAAACAAATGGGATCTAATTAAAATTAAAAGCTTCTGCACAACAAAGGAAAATATACGCAAGGTGAAAAGACAGCCTTCTGAATGGGAGAAAATAATAGCAAATGAAGCAACTGACAAACAACTAATCTCAAAAATATACAAGCAACTCATGCAGCTCAATTCCAGAAAAATAAACGACCCAATCAAAAAATGGGCCAAAGAACTAAATAGACATTTCTCCAAAGAAGACATACAGATGGCTAACAAACACATGAAAAGATGCTCAACATCACTCATTATCAGAGAAATGCAAATCAAAACCACAATGAGGTACCACGTCACACCAGTCAGAATGGCTGCGATCCAAAAATCTGCAAGCAATAAATGCTGGAGAGGGTGTGGAGAAAAGGGAACCCTCCTACACTGTTGGTGGGAATGCAAACTAGTACAGCCACTATGGAGAACAGTGTGGAGAGTCCTTAAAAAATTGCAAATAGAACTACCTTATGACCCAGCAATCCCATTGCTGGGCATACACACCGAGGAAACCAGAATTGAAAGAGACACATGTACCCCAATGTTCATCGCAGCACTGTTTATAATAGCCAGGACATGGAAACAACCTAGATGTCCATCAGCAGATGAATGGATAAGAAAGCAGAGGTACATGTACACAATGGAGTATTACTCAGCCGTTAAAAAGAATTCATTTGAATCAGTTCTGATGAGATGGATGAAACTGGAGCCGATTATACAGAGTGAAGTAAGCCAGAAAGAAAAACACCAATACAGTATACTAACACATATATATGGAATCTAGAAAGATAGCAATGACGACCCTGTATGCAAGACAGGAAAAAAGACACAGCAGTGTATAACGGACTTTTGGACTCAGAGAGAGAGGGAGAGGGTGGGATGATTTTGGAGAATGGCATTCTATCATGTATACTATCATGTAAGAATTAAATCGCCAGTCTATGTCTGACGCAGGACACAGCATGCTTGGGGTTGGTGCATGGGGATGACCCACAGAGATGTTATGGGGAGGGAGGTGGGAGGGGGGTTCATGTTTGGGAACACATGTAAGAATTAAAGATTTTAAAATTAAATTAAAAAAAAAAAAAGAATGCTCAAATGATCAAGAGGTAGGCTTATCTTCCAATTCAAGGGAATCATTATTATACCCCCATATGGAAGCATTCCCCACTCCTCACTCCTCAAGCTCTTCTGTGATTAAGATTCACAAAGAAGCATAGCTCAAAGTTTCAGGAACAGGAGGCAAAACTTCTGTGAATAAGTTATTAGCAGAAAAGACAGTCTCATATACTGGTCTCTGACTGACTGTGTACATATGCTGCTTCATGTAAAACAGAACCCCATTCTTTCAGGGTATTATCTCGCAGCTCACACCATAACTGACTGGCTTACTAAGCCATTTCACCACTTAATTAGGCCAGTCACTTCTGAGCGATGGGGGGAGAGGTCAGGTCAGTTAATCCCATCACCATGAGCCCATCATTAACATTCCCTTTGCTTTCAAATGAGCCCTTGCTCAGACACAATCCTGTATGTAATGCCACGGAGAAGACAAGTCATTATGTTAGCCCAGGGCTGGAAGAAACTTTATAGGCAGGAACAGTAAGTCTGTATCCAAAGGATGTCTATTCCAAGAGACAAATCTCTGCCCCCTTTATGACGGAAGATCCAGCGTAATTAATCTGCCACCAAGGGTCTAGCTGGCAACCATGAGAAATGTCACCAAATCAAGAGCTCAGTATTGGTCTCCACTACCAGCAGATCAGGTACTCACAGCAGTTGTATTCATCGGGTCAGCCTTGGAAAGGGGACACCATGACACTGAGCCCTTGCACAGCCTCTACCTCTGATATCATGGCTACTTTGTTCATGGGCCCATTATACAAACAGTGGAAGAGCTGGGGAAAGAAGGTGACCCACCACTATAGCACATGTCATCTTGTCTACCTGGCCACCACAATGGATACTCTTTAAAGTGAAAGTGAAGTTGCTCAGTCGTGTCCGACTCTTTGCGACCCCATGGACTGTAGCCCACCAGGCTCCTCCATCCATGGGATTCTCCAGGCAAGAATACTGGAGTGGGTTGCCATTTCCTTCTCCAGGGGATCTTCCCCACCCAGGGATCGAACCCGGGTCTCCCGCATTGCAGGCATACGCTTTAACCTTTATTGGATATTAACATTGAAAACAAATATCTTCACAGTGTGTGCCCATTTCAAGAAGTTCATCAGATGTGCTTGTTAACAATCTTCCTTTCCTATGCCTTCCAGGTCCCAGATCATCTAGCTCAAGCATTAGCAAAGCACATAAGTTAATCGGTATTAGTACTTCTGGCTATCTCTCACTCAAGACGTAACAGACAACCAAAATAGTAAGGTTCGTGAAATATTAATGGGCATACAAATTGCATTTCTAAAATGTGAATAACATTCTAAGTGACCCTGGCTATGAAACTCCCTAGATTCATTCTGTACTAACTGACTCCATGGTCTTCTGTACTTGACAATGGAATCCTGGCTGCTGCCACTGTCACTTTAATTTAATACCACTCTCTCGATCTTCCCTAGAGTGGGATCTGGACTTAGGCTCACTTCAATGACCCCTGTCTTGGGAGAAAGCACAGCAAGTTTGCCTGCTCCTGCCCAATTCAACCAGACCACACTAAGAAACGTGTGGCTTGGATTTCTCCAATAGATGCTCAAATGGCCAGGTAACACATCCCATAAGCATTATGACATAAGTGTCCATGGCATGAATTTTTACTAAGAGATACAGGAGCAACTAGGAGCTGACAAATAAACCCATTCCTTTTCTCCTTTTGATCATTATTCTAAGGCACAGGGATTCCAGACATCATCTCAGGAGACAAATCTGCTCATGACTGAACAGCTGGCCATGTTTTTCGTGAATCTGTAGCCAACTAGTTAACAAATGATTTTTATTTGCTTTCCTTCCTCCTGATTTCATTTCCCTTTTTTCCTTCACTCTTATTACCTGGGCTTGCACTTGTTAATAACACATCAGCTTTGTCTCAAACTTTGTTTTCTAGGTAAGCTGGGCTAATACACATCATAATATTTTAGGGGATTTTTTCAAAAGGGAAATCGAGATGAGCCTTTTGTAATGTTTTTAATACAGCATCTCCATTTTCTCTGTTTATTATATGGAATCAACATAAATGCTTTAATGTATGGTCATCCAAGTTGTACTTTGGAATTCCGCTCCACAATTTATTTCAAACTTTAATACAATAATTTTTAAATTACAGCATACCTTCCCATCAGGGGTCTAGTGAGCTATAAGAAGAAGAGGAAGCAGTGACCGATTTTATTTTCTTGGGCTCCAAAATCACTGCAGATAGTGACTGCAGCCAGAAATTAGATGTTTGCTCCTTGGAAGGAAAGCTATGAAAAATCTAGACCGTGTATTAAAAAAGCAGAGACATCACTTTACTGACAACAGTCCATAGAGTCAAAACTATGGTTTTTGCAGAAGTCATGTACGGACGGATGTAAGAGTTGGACCATAAAGAAAGCTGAGCACCAAAGAACTGTTGCTTTCGAATTGTGCTGGAAAACACTCTTGAGAGTCCCTTAGACTCTGAGGAGATGAAACCAGTGAATCCTAAAGGAAATAAATCCTGAATATTCATTGGGAGGACTAGTGTTGAAGCTGAAGCGCCGGTTCTTTGGCCACCTATGCGAAGAGCCAACTCTCTGAAAAGACCCTGATGCTGGGAAAGATTGAAGGCAAAAGGAGAAGTGGGTGGTGGAGGATGAGATGGTTAGATAGCATCATTGACTCAATGGACATGAATCTGAGCAAACTCTGGGAGACAGTGAGGAACAGGGGAGACTGGTGTGCTGCAGTCCATGGGGTTGCAGAGAGTCGGACACAACATAGCAACTGAATAACAACAAAGAAGAAGAGGAAGGAGTTCACAGAAAATCTCAGTTAAATAACATGAGTTGTTACATCTTTTTACTCAGAAAACTGATTTGAACAGCCAAAATAACAAGTCTTTATGGCATTTAACAAACAACTGCTCTTCACCAGTAATCCCAATGGCTTTATCCACTGGTATTTATTGGGTGGCTAAAGACAATACTAAAATTGTGCTTCTTTTGGCCAACAAATGGGAAACCCAGATGCCAAGGTGAAGAAGATTTGTTCTTTGGTAGTAGCTACAGCAGCTGTCTACTTGGCATCTTCCTTAGAAAGCTTTGAAGTTGCCTAGGATACAGACTTCATAAACTGGGATCCTGCAGAGCCTTTAAAAAGATGTTTTTTAAGAGCAAAACCCATATAGACATTAAATTGGCAATATAGCTTCTATCTTACACATATATGATGAATTGATTTGATAATCTGTGGAAACAGGGATTATAATATTCAAAATCGTGACAGCAAATAAACTGCACACATTTTGTCATGACAAAGAACATGGGATAATGTATGAGGTTTAGGAATTAAAATTTGAGGGTTGTATTCTTGAACCAGCTTTTCTGCAATGCTTAGACCTAAGTTTCTGTTTTTGCTCATCATCAATCATCAATCATAAAACTGCCCTAGGTAATTGCTATAAGTTTAAAATGCAAACAGATATCAGAGTAACACAATCCTGCTCAATATTATATAACAACCAAAGTGGGAAAAGAATTTGAAAAAGGTTAGATACATGTGTATGTGTAACTGAATCATTTTGGTGGACACCTGAAATGATCACAATATTGTTAATCAAATACACTCCAAAATAAAATAAAAAGTTAAAAAAGAATAATACAATCCTAACTACAGCATACTATCAAACTGTCAAAATGAAAAAAATTGCCTATTTAAGTAAAAGATGATAGGTGACAGTGTTTTAATCACTGGATTCTATACTTAAGATGGGTGATTTTGTGGTATATAAATTATAGCTCATTGAGACTACATTCTTTAAAAAAGAAAAAAAAATCATAGGTTATTGTCAATAAAGAGCATCCTCCTCTGAAGGTCTGAAATTACACATCTGTCCCTAACCACTGAAAGCTGGCTATCTCTAGAAATCTAACTATATTACTGTGGTAGAGCAGCTTGATATGAGAGTATTCAGCTTACCTTTTACCTCACCATCCTTCTAACTTGGCAGTCATCACTAGACCCATCATGCCGTTAACCCCATTGAAGATCAGATGTGCCCCTAGTACTGGGTAAATTTTAGCACTAAACGAAAGGCACTTGTACATGGCCGAATTGAGGGACCACAAGTCTCACCATTCTTGATCACTGGAATATACCAGTAGTCATTCCTTTCAGAAAAAAAAAAAAAATGTTGCATGAACCCAAAGAAAAGGGAAATACTGAGGCAGCAGATTGATGGTATTTTACCCGGAAGAAACAGACCTTTGAAAATCGGCCAGGCTTTGAGGAAGGGTCAGCCAGAAAGCCCCCAGAGGAGGCGGTCTGCCCATCTTCCTGTCAATAACACTTAGCACGCTGAGCTGTTTTATCAGACAGATGGCGGACCACGCATCATTATGACCAATACAGTGCCACCACTCGTGCAGAAGGGTCCCAAGGCTGAGAAACTCCTCTGCCACCTTAGACATGGTTCTGTTTGTGCAGCCCTGTACAACTTTGTCGCATGGATTCTCTGTTCCCAAAGGCAGGAAGGAAATGGTATAGGGAGACATCAATGGGAAGATCCACTTTGAACATTTTCACTCAGCTTTAATGAAAGAATTCTGCCTTCTCAAAGGCCTATTGGTAGTGGTATTACTACCAGCAATGATACAATCATTTTCATTAAATCATAAAATGTTCTTCAAACTAAAAATGTTCAAATATATATTATCCTTCTGTTTGATGTATAATTTCTTCAGAATTTAAAAATCAGTATCAAGATGAAATTTAGATTGTCTGAACCTGAGGGGGAAGATCTATTTTTTCCCCATAAAATGCATTTTGTAAGTGATTTCAGTTGATATTAGAGATCCTTCTGAATTAAGGTGGAGATTCATGATTTTTATCTGAAGCATATTTATATTCATAGATTAGAGTTCCCAAAAGAAATATTTAAAAGCCCAAAAACATGTAAAATAGTGATCAGTGGAATAGAATTTGTTTATCTGGATTTATTTTTAAGCTATGAAACAAATAGAGGCTTTATGAGAAAAAGTTAAAATACCTATAATAAATTTGTCAATACTTCCTCTTTACATTGGATAGAATAAATATAAACTGTTAACCAAGGAAAGATGCATTCTTACAAGATTTGTTTAATTATGACAAATAGGTTATAAATCAACCTATTTAACAAGATAATAATTAATTTAACAACATTAATTTAATAATATTTAATAATAATTATTTAACAACAAGAACTAAATCAAGAAATAGAAGTATCCTCTTTGCATCAGTGTTGGTATTTCTGGAAATAGGAAAGTTTTAAATAGGATTGTTGTAAAGGGCACAACCTAGAGACTTACTTGAGACAAGCACTTCATAAGTTCAGTTCTATTCCTGAATAAGGAACTATGATCTATCTGCATGATCCAATGACCAGACATTTATTTCTTTACAATCAGATAAATCATGAGTGTATGCACATACCTAAGGCTGTCCAAAAGACGTATAGTGAAATCGTTAGCCTGGAGTTCTGTTTGTCCCAAACTGTCAGTAACTATCTTGTCACCACTCGCAACAAAAGGGAGCTCTTCACCCTACTTAGGTTCATGTTCAAGAGAGGAAAACATCATTCATTCTCAACCTGCTATAACATATTCAAAAGCATTAACAAAATATTGGACAGGTGAATATCTTTTATGCAGAGTCACTAAGGCAGCCATTGGACCAATTCCTTTGGATAATTGGTTTGATATGGGTATTTGCTTACATAGATTGGATTCAGATTTTTTTTTCTTTTCAGGCTGAAGCTGTTTTCATTCACACTTGGGGTCCTCCATCTGTCGAGAAAGCCTGTTAGCTCACCACCTCACTGGCTCTGAGGTGCTAGTTTTCCATCTGGTAAAGCCCTAAAGAGAACCCCAGAGTCAGAGAAGCGTGAATCCTGTGGGTGCTCTCAGCTCCAGGGCTTAAATCCCCAGAGAGATGGAGTCTCTTTGAGAGCCTGCAAATGCTGAGAAGCAAGATGACCTGAATATGAGCATGGTTTCTCCTACACCAGAAAAGACACCCACGGCAATCCAGGTAAAACACTGGGATAAGGTGTTTAAAAAGTCAGCCTCTGGTACCTTCCATTTCCCTTTTGTGATTCCTTTCTAACTTCGTGGCTACATTTCACTATTCACTAATAAATAAGGAAGCATAAGGCAGATATTGACATACCATCTCATAGTGCCCTCTGATAAAAATAGTTATGAAAGCGAGACAAAAGGAAAATAATATCTAAAACGAAAAGATGAGTGAAGGATATTTTTCAAAAAGATGTGCCGTAAAATCCTATACTTTAACAAAACATGAGCCAGGGCTGAACACTATGTGCCTTAGTAGTTTGCTCAAAGAGAATAAGTTCATGATGAATGTTATTCATAAGATTTTTTAAAAAAACTATCCAATTGATTTTTAAAAATCAGACTTAATCCTGGCACTGAGATTTGAAATAATTTTTTCTCTTGGATTCTCATTAAAAATACACTGCTTGATGTAGCGTGTAAGTCCTTAATGACATCCATCCAGTAATGGCAAAAAAGTTCCTTGGGGCTATTACTAATAATGACCTTCAGTAAACTAATAGCAAAACTTTGAGGTATGGTTCAACAAAAGCAGAACAAGGTGAACTAAATTTTTACTGTCTGCACTAACCCAAAAATGAAGTATCAGTGAGTCTGAATTTACACTGCCTGGAAAGTGACTGGATTGTAGTCCTTTTCCTTGGCTAATTAAATGTAGACCCATATGCCTTGATAACTGTCCATCCTGGGAGTAATTAGGGTTGATAGCATTTTCGGAAGTGGGAAGACTAACAGGATATTGCTTAAATAGAAAGTCACTGAGTTTCTTAGAAATGAGCCATGGGGCAAGGAAATGAACTTTTAGAGGATCAAAATTTTTCTAAAATAATTCATAATTCTGGGTCTAATCCAGGTAGTCAGAGATAGATCTAGCTTTATAGACAGTTTTAAAATCAAAGCTCTAAATTTACACAGCAGAAGATAAACCTGAAATCATGTTATCCTGGGAAGATTTTAAAGAAAGCATCATCTGACACAAACAGTAAACTTATTTATTGGTTTCACAGTTTTATCTTTCCTGCCAAAGATTTCCTGAAACAAACAACTAACTCTGCTTGACACAAAAGGTCTTCATTCTCTTATCTGTTTCTCAGCTCTGTGTTCTTCTGTGCTCGGTCTACTACCATCTACTTCCCCATTTTGATGATGAGATGCCCACCAGTAACCCCAGGAATATATTCTACCAACCAAGCAACCCCCATTAAGACAGAGTGCATCTCATTTAATAGTAATAGCAAAAGCCTTGGGCCTAATTCTGATTAAAGGGAATTCATTCAATCATGTCTGACCCTTTGTGACCCATGGATTATACAGTCCATGGAATTCTCCAGGCCAGAATACTGGAGTGGGTAGCCGTTCCCTTCTCCAGAGGATCTTCCCAATCCAAGGATCGAACCCTAGTCTCCCGCATTGCAGGTGGATTCTTTACCCTGTGAGCCACCAGGAAGCCCTAGTTCTGATTGGTCCAGCTTAAATCAAATGTCCATCATGAACCTGTCACAGTGCCCAGATGGAGAAAATATACTTAAGAGCCACTTCTGGCTCACATGTCTATATTTTTCAGTCGCTAAATCGTGTCCAGCTCTGTGACCCCATGAACTACAGTATTCCAGGCTTCCCTGTCCTACACTATCTCCTTGAGTTTGCTCAAGCTCATGTCCACTGAGTCAAGGACGCCATCCAACCATTTCATCCTCTGTCACCCTCTTCTCCTCCTGCCCTCAGTCTTGCCTAGCATCAGGATCTTTTCCAAGGAGTCAGTTCTTTGCATCACTTGGACAAAGTATTGGAGTTTCAGCTTAACATCAGTCCAGTGAATATTCAGAACTGATTTCCTTTAGAATGGACTGGTTGGATCTCCTTGCAGTCCAAGGGATTCTCAAGAGTCTTCTCCATCACCACAGTTCAAAAGCATCAATTCTTCGGCACTCAGCTTTCTTTATAGTCCAACTCTCACATCCATACAGGACTACTGGAAAAGCGACAGCTTTGACTAGATGGACCTTTGTTGGCAAAGTAATGTCTCTGTTTTTTAATATGCTGTCTAGGTTGATCATAGCTTTTCTTCCAAGGACCAAGTGTCTTTTTATTGCAGTCACCATCTGCAGTGATTTTGAAGCCCCCCACGAATAAAATCTCTCACTGTTTCCATTTTTTTCCCATCTATTTGCCATGAAGTGATGGGACCGGATGCCATGATCTTAGTTTTCTGAATGCTGAGTTTCAAGCCAACTTTTTCACTCTCCTCTTTCACTTTCACCAAGAGGCTCTTTAGTTCTTCACTTTCTGCCATAAGGGTGGTATCATCTGCATATCTGAGGTTATTGATATTTCTCCTGGCAATCTTGATTCCAGCTTGTGCTTCATCAAACCCAGCATTTCGCATGATGTACCCTTCACATAAGTGAAATAAGCAGGGTGACAATATACAGCCTTGATGTACTCCTTTCCCAATTTAGAACTAGTCTGTTGCTCTATGTCCAGTTCTGACTGCTGCTTCTTGACCTGCATACAGATTTCTCAGGAGGAAGGTCAGGTGGTCTGGTATTCCCATCTCTTGAAGAATTTTCCACAGTTCAGTGGTGTCTTACACCAGGGGTCTGCAAACTAAGGCCCGCAAGTCAGATACTTACATTTGTGAGGAAAATTTGACTGAAACGCAGCCACGCCTGCCTGTTTGCTCCTGTGTTGTGTATGTCTGCATTCCTGCTGCAATGGTAGAAATGAGAAGTTGCAAAGGGACCATATAGCCTACAAAGCCTAAACTACTCACTATGCTTGCATGCTCAGTCGTGTCTGACTCTTTGTGATCCCATGAACTGTAGCCCACCAGGCTCCTCTGTCCATGGAGTTCTCCAAGCAAGAGTGCTGAAGTGGGTTGCCATTTCCTCCTCCAGAGGATCTTTCTAATCCAGGGATTGAACCTGCATCTCCTGCATTGGCAGGTGGATTCTTTACAACTCTGCCACCTGGAAAGCACAAACTATTTACCATCTGACCCTTTAAGAAAAAGTTTGCTGACCCCTCACAGAGACCAAAAGTGGGAAGGAGTGTTTCTCAAAATAAAAATAAAGGATTCTAATTTTTTTTAAAAAAAAAAGGATGACGTGCTAGAGAAAAAAATTAATATTACACCTGCAAGATAAACTGATTACAAAAGACATTTCCTCATAATTACATTAGTTGAACTGATCACATATTAATAGATTTCAGAGGAAGACTTCTTAACAAAAGTTGAGGGCAAGTGGAAAAGGGGGTGACAGAAGATGAGATGGTGGGATGGCATCACCAACTCAATGGATATGAGTTTTAGAAAACTCTGGAGATAGTGAAGGACAGGGAAGCCCGGTGTGTCGCAGTCCATAGCATCAGAGTCGGACATGACTTAGTGACTGAACAACAATTTTAAGCAATATATTTGACTTTCAAAAATTATCTTCTAAAATCAGTTTAATTAGAAACAGTACAACTATTCCCTAAGTACATGGAAGGATTTCTAACTTTCTATTTTCAAGGGAGGCTGTAGAAAAACACTTGAATCCAACTTGTTAAAAGTGGTATTAAAGTACACAAGTTTAAAAATATGAGTAAAGAAGTGTCTTTGCTGATAATAGCTAAGAACAGGTGATGACTTAGACCCACAGCAGACACTGTTCTTTTATATATTTTCTATGTTTTCACCTTATATATTTTATATATTATTTTATATATTTTCATCTTATTTAATCCCCACCATCAACTGTGAGGCCAGGTACTTTTATCATTGTTTTACGAATAAAGCTCAAAGAGGACAAGGACTTTGCCTTGGCCATAAAAGTTTCAGTGGCAGAACTAGTTTGGCACCCCTGCTCCCTCTCAGTGACACACGTGACACTGTCTTCTTGAGAAACGAAAGGTAATTCATGGTGAGGCTAACAGAGCGTGACTCAGTCCGGTGGTGGTTGTTCTTGCGCTCTGCTCAGTCATTTCCCCACGGCAGTTGTCAAGCACTCAGAGAATCCTGAGCTGTCAGATATGATATAAAAGTCTCTCTAACAGATGTTATCCTCAAGAGCAAATTCTCATTTTATGTGATAGGCCGGAAGGATTGGGTGTTTGTACGAGTCATCTGGCTCATAATTAGTAGTAGTTGTGGCTAGAGAACTACACTGAGGTACTGGAGACTGAGATTCCTTTCCTCAGTTTGCCAGGCACATGCCTCACACATGCGAATCCAACTATTATTTTTGACATGTGGATGAAACTTTATAAGCTTCCGAAGAAAGTTTTAAACATTAACACAGAAAAGAAACCAGGGTACTTATGGAAAGCATTATGTGTTTCAATTCATCATGGGACAATTTTCAAAATAGAAAACAGTAAAGCAATTATCCTTCAATTCAGGAGAAAAAAGAAATAGAAAACAGATCTTATAAGAGTTGTGAAAAATGGAATGATTGCTTTGGAGCTAAAAGAAAAACTGCAAATGTATGATTGCTATCTTAGTGATTTTTTTAAAATATGTTTTATTATGGACATTTTCAAACATATATAAAAGTTGACAATCAATGTTTACAACATGTTCCTTGTCCTAGATTAAAGAGTTATCAATGTACATCCAATTTTGTTTTATTTATATGCTTAACAATGCCCCACTGGATTATGTTAAAACAAATTTCAGATATTATATCATTTCATCCATAAATTCTTCAAACTCTGTCTCTAAAAGATAATTCTTGGGAATTCCCTTGCAGTCCAATGATTAGGATACAGTGCCTTCACTGTGGTGGCCGGGTTCAATCCCTGATGAGGAAACTAAGATCCTAAAATCTGTGCACCATGGCAGAAAAAAAAGTGGTAACTCTGTTTTGCCTTTTTTTGAAGAAAAGAAATCACAATCATATTATCGTATCTGAAAAAGTTAACAATAAATTCTCAACGTTCCTGAACAGCTATTTATTGTTCAAATATCCCCAATGTCATACATATGCATTTCATACATATATACGTATAGTTTGTCCTAGAAAATATTCTGTATTCAGGATTTTGCGAAATGCACTCCTATGGTGTTATTTAATGCACTTCTTTTGGCCTTTTATTTCCTAAAAAAAAAAAAAAAAAAAAAGGTAGTGGAACTAAATGCTTGATCAGGCTTAAGTTTAATTATTTTTGGCTTACATTTAATTATTTTATTTTAAGAATAAATCGTGAAAATCATATGTTTTACTTCCCTACTGTATCTCATCAAGAGGCACGTTATCTGATTGTCTTTCTTTTCATAATGTTGAAAGACTGATTAATTGGTTTAGATGCTGTCAACATGACTCATCACTAGAAAGCATGGGATCACTTTTATGGGTGGATTTAAACATTGAAGCAACGAGCTGACACAGTTTCAAGGAGGAGTAAAGCATGTTTTGGCAAAGAGTACCTTCCTACTACCAGCTATGCTGGATTGCAGTCTACCAACATGGGGTTTGGTTGCCATTCTCTGAGATGAAGAGTGAAAAAGCCCGAGGGCCCCTATTGGAACTAAGTAGCACAGGCAGCTTCTCTGGAATAGAATTATGAGGGAAATGATGTTCAAGGCCAGTATCTACTCCATTAGTAATTCCCTCTATGTTCCCAATCTTCTCCCTCATTATTTCATCAAAGGGAAGTTGCTAATTTTACATCTTTATAAGATTAGTACTATGCCAGACTGAGAGGCTTTTTTTCTAGAATGATTAGGCCTATCTAACATTTAGTTTTTCTTGTAAATGTGAACAAGAAGCCAGTTATGATAGTGGTCCTGGTTGCTATGTCACTTGGTTGAAAGGCGTTTCTGGAACATTTGATAAGGATAGGCACTATGCTAGGATCTGACTAAGGCACAATCCTCCTTTCATACAGTGTTTTAGAGAATATACATGTTAAATCAGAAATTAAATAAAGAATTAAAATGTGCCAAGTGTTTTTAAGAAAGCAGAGAGTGTTATGATAATACACAATGGGTAACTCTGCTGCAATTCTGGGAGTGAAGTAAGCTTTTTCTGGGGAATAGAATTCCTGACAGAGAGCAGAACAGTAGAACTGATAGTATTATGCAATTTCTCCAACTCCAGATGAGTCTCTGTTAAGATTATGATCTCACATGGCCCCAGTATTCTGGCTCAGAGCAAGTCATATCTAACATAGCACAAGAAACCCACCAAACCTTCTAAGTTGTTGTGTTTTTTAACACATAAAATTTATTACAAACAATGCCAGTGTCAAGACATCAGTCCCTGTCATAAACTTCAAAATGGCATGCTGGTTTCTCTGATAGCTTCCTTTCAAAAAGGCCAACCTCATTTTTTACACTCATTTGTGTGCGATAGGTACCACAGATCCAGAAAAAATCATGGACATGGATTTTGTTGGAAATTTTTCTGTACAGTCTTTTGAAAACTATAGACCAGGTGCCAAAAATTGTAGGTAAAATCCTGAAGTGTTGCACAGCTGGACTTTCAGTTTGACAGAATAATGTAATGGTTAAAAGCAAATAAGAGGACCCAAGTTCAGCTGCTACTTTCAAGCTCTGTGACCTTAAGGTAGTTACATGGTGTCTCCATCCCACTTCTGGTGACAAGGTGCAATAAGAGCTTCTCCAAAAACTGTAGTGTGGCTTTGATGAAAGGATGTATCTAAAGACTTGGCATCATGGCAAGTACATGGTATACATGCGTGTGTGCTCACTCAGTCATGTCCAGTTCTTTGTAACCCCAGGCACTGAAGCCTGCCAGGCTCCTCTGTCTATGGGATTTCCCAGGCAAGAATCCTGGAACGGTTTGCCATTTCCTTCTCCAGGGGATCTTCCCAACCCAGGGATCAAAACCCTGTCCCCTGCATCTCCTGCATTAGCAGGCAGATTCTTTACCATCGAACCACCAGCGAACCCCTTAACCACTACCTCTCCAGAATTACTTTTTAATAAACTTATTTTTAGAACAGCTTTCTGTATATAGAAAAATTTTAAGTGCAGAGTTTTCATATACTCCTATTATTAATCGTAGTATGATACATTTGTACAACTGAAGAACTAATATTAACACAGTGTTTTTAACTGAAGCCTATACTTTTTTTTCAGATTTCCTTAATTTTTACCTAATATCCTTTTTCTGTCCCAGGATCCCATCCAGGATACCACAATGCATTTAGTTATCATGTCTCCATATGTTCTTCCTGGCTGTAACAGTTTCTCTGATTTCCCTTACTTCTAAATATCTTCACAGTTCTGAAGTGTACTGGTTAGGTAGTTTGTAGAATGTCTCTCAATTTGGATTATCTGATGTTTTTATCATGATCAGTTTGGGGTTACAAGTTTTGGAGAGGAAGACCAGGAAGGTAAAGTGTCACACTCATCACATAACATCAAGGGTACATATCAGCAACATGACTTGTCACTGTTGATGTTGACCTTGATCAACTGGTCCCAGAGTTATTTTGTTCCATTCTTTATCTCACTTGCAAAATTCTAGCCACACCAACCTTCTATTAAGTTCTTCAAACTCACCATGGTCCCCTAAAATATACCACTCCTCCTGTCTGGAACACTGATTTCTCACTATCACCCTCTGCTTTCACATAATTAACACTCACTCATACTTCAGATCTCTGCTCAAGGTACTTTCTCAGCAAATGCTTCTCAGAGACTCGAAGTCCAGGTCAGGATTTGGAGGCTGGTCTTAGGCTTTTATAGAATCATGTTCCTTTCCTTTGTACTCTGCTGCTCTTAGTCACTCAGTCATGTCCAACTCTTTGTGACCTCATGGACTGTAGCCCCCAGGCTCCTCTGTCTGTGGCAATTCTCCAGGGAAGAATACTGGAGTGGGTTGCCATACCCTCCTTCAGGACATGAACTCAGGTATTGAACCCAGGGACTGAACTCAGGTATTCCGCATTGCAGGCAGATTCTTTACCATCTGAGCCATCAGGGAAGCCCAAGAATACTGGAGTGGGTAGCCTATCCCTTCTCCAGGGGAACTTCCCAACCGAGGAATTGAACCAGGGTCTCCTGCATTGCAGGTGGATTCTTTACCAGCTGAGCTACCAGGGAAGCCCAATTAATGCAGTCCTTGGCTCAAAGTGGATGCTCAAGAAATAGTTGTTGAATAAAATATTAATGAAACAAGACATTTTAAAACAATTCCTTAGCCCCACTAATTTTAATGCAGTTCTGGTGGAAGTACCCTGCATCCTGTTGGACCGTGAGGAGCCACGCCTGGAGCTGATGGAGAGGGCAGCATATAAAGCCAGAGATACTGGACTTGAAGGTGATTGAGTGAATGTCTCCCTCACATCAGTTATTGCAAGCAAACTACTTGCACACAATTCTAAATCTCAGGGTATCTTTTCAGGGGAAATAAGATAACATCCATGTGTCCAGTTCATCTTAGATGAAAAACAAAAGTTAATCTGGGAATATTTATTAAGGTACTAAATATCTATATCTTTGGACCCAGCATTCTCAATCACAGGAATCTGTTGTACAAAAATAAGAAAATGAGAATGTAGGGCATATGTGTAGGAGTTTTGTTGTAAAATTATTTACAATCACAAAACCTGGAAACAACATGGATATAAAAAAAGAGAATGTTTGAAAAATATACATCCATAATAATGAATGTCATATAGCCATTTAAATATGCTAAGTTATATCTGAACTTACAGAACTGGGAAGATGTTATTATCAAGTGGGAAAAATCACCAAGGTAAGTGTAAATATGATTCCATATTTTAGAAAATGGTAGATAAATTTAACTATTATGTGTGTTTAATGGCACCCCACTCCAGTACTCTTGCCTGGAAAATCCCATGGATGGAGGAGCCTGGTGGGCTGCAGTCCATGGGGGCGCTAAAAGTCGGACACGACTGAGCGACTTCACTTTCACTTTTCCTTTCATGCATTGGAGAAGGAAATGGCAACCAACTCCAGTGTTCTTGCCTGGAGAATCCCAGGAAAGGGGGAGCCTGGTGGGCTGCCGTCTATGGGGTCACACAGTGTCAGAATGACTGAAGTGACTTAGCAGCAGCAGCAGCAGCATGTTTCTATAAGCAGATAAAATTATGGCAGCATAAACAGCAAAGAGTTTATGTCATCTCTCAGAATTACAGGGCTACAAGGGAGAGATTCTCCCCCTCTTTATATATCTTTTAAAGATGTATCAGTTCAGTTCAGTTCAGTTGCTCAATCATATCCAACTCTTTGAGACCCCATGAACTGCAGCACTCCAGGCCTCCCTGTCCATCACCAACTCCCAGAGTTTACTCAAACTCATCTCCATTGTGTTGGTGATGCCATCCAACCATCTCACCCTCTGTCGTCTCCTTCTCCTCCTGCCCTCAATCTTTCCCAGCATCAGGGACTTTTCAAATGAGTCAGTTCTTTGCATCAGGTGGCCAAAGTATTGGAGTTTCAGCTTAACATCAGTCCTTCCAATGAACACTCAGGACTGATCTCCTTTAGGATGGAATTGTTGGATCTCCTTACAGTCCAAGGGCCTCTCAAGAGTCTTCTCCAATACTATAGTTCAAAAGCACCAATTCTTCAGTGCTCAGCTTTCTTTATAGTCCAACTCTCACATCCATAAATGACCGCTGGAAAAACAATAGCCTTGACTAGATGAACCTTTGTTGGCAAAGTAATGTCTCTGCTTTTTAATATGCTGTCTAGGTTAGTCATAAGTTTTCTTCCAAGGAGCAAGTGTCTTTAATTTCATGGCTACAGTCACCATCTGCAGTGATTTTGGAGCCCAAAAAAATAAAGTCAGCTACTGTTTCCACTGTTTCCCCATCTATTTGCCATGAAGTGATGGGACCAGATACCATGATCTTAGTTTTCTGAATGTTAAGCTTTAAGACAATTTTTTCACTCTCCTCTTTCACTTTCATCAAGAGGCTCCTTAGTTCCTCTTCACTTTCTGCCATAAGGGTGGTGTCATCTGCATATCTGAGGTTATAGATATTTCTCCCAGCAATCTTGATTCCAGCTTGTGCTTCATCCAGCCCAGCATTTCTCATAATGTACTCTGCTGCTTCTGCTGCTACTGCTAAGTCGCTTCAGTCATGTTTGACTCTGTGCAACTCCATAGATGACAGCCCACCAGGCTCCGCCAGCCCAGGGATTCTCCAGGCAAGAACACTGGAATGGGCTGCCATTTCCTTCTCCAATTCGTGAAAGTGAAGTTGTTCAGTCATGTCCAACTCTTCGAAACCCCATGGACTGCAGCCCACCAGGCTCCTCCATCCATGGGATTTTCCAGGCAAGAGTACTGGAGTGGGCTGCCATTGCCTTCTCCAATGTACTCTGCACATAAGTTAAATAAGCAGGGTGAGAATATACAACCTTGACATACTCCTTTTCCTATTTGGAACCAGTCTCTTATTCCATGTCCAGTTCTAACTGTTGCTTCCTGACCTTAATACAGATTTCTCAAGAGGAAAGTCAGGTAGTCTGGTATTCCCTTCTTTTGAAGAATTTTCCACAGTTTATTGTGATCCACACAGTCAAAGAATTTGGCATAGTCAATAAAGCAGAAATAGATGTTTTTCTGGAACTCTCTTGCTTTTTTGATGATCCGGCAGATATTGGCAATTTGATCTCTGGTTCCTCTGCCTTTTCTAAATCCACCTTGAACATCTGGAAGTTCAAGGTTCACGTATTGCTGAAGCCTGGCTTGGAGAATTTTGAGCATTACTTCACTAGCATGTGAGATGAGTGCAATTGTGCAGTAGTTTGAGCATTCTTTGGCATTGCCTTTCTTTAGGATTGGAATGAAAACTGACCTTTTCCAGTCCTGCGGCCACTGCTGAGTTTTCCAAATTTGCTGGCATATTGAGTGCAGTACTTTCACAGCATCATCGTCCAGGATTTGAAATAGCTGGAATTCCATCACCTCCACTAGCTTTGTTCATAGTGATGCTTCCTAAGGCCCACTTGACTTCGCATTTCAGGATGTCTGGCTCTAGGTGAGTGATCACACCGTCATGATTATCTGGGTCATGAAGATCTTTTTGTACAGTTCTTCTGTGTATTCTTGCCACCTCTTCTAAATGTCTTCTGCTTCTGTTAGGTCCAGACTATTTCTGTCCTTTATCGAGCACATCTTTGCATGAAATATTCCCTTGGTATCTCTAATTTTCTTATAGATGTATACAAGTGGTATATAATATTTGCATAATAAAAGTTTTTTAAAGGTGGAGATAAAATGAAAGAACAAAGAAAATTTGGAATCATAAAGGTAGTGATTTACACAATAAATAAAATTGCATAAATATCTGATTTTTTATAATAGAATTAAAAAGGATCTGGGAGACAATCCATATGTGTTAAATGTAAATCAGCAATAAGAATTCTTTCCTCAAATGTTTAAATATAAAAAAGTAAGTATTGATGTTAGGTATTTATTAAGAGTAAATATTTAACCTCTCAAGGGAAAAGAAATAAGGAAAAGATTCAAATGATACTGATAATAATTAGATTTGAAAAAAATGTACTTATTAGGAAGTAAGAGATCTACAAACCTAAGAAGAATAATGTCTATGATGAGGCTCAAATGTTCAGCATATGCACCATTGGAATAGAAATAAAGGGATCTTGGCCTTCCTGGGTAATCCAGTCGCTAAGAATTTGCCTGTCAATGCAGGGGACACAGGTTCCATTCCTATACCGGGAAGATTCCACAGCCATGGGGCAACTAAGTTCTCACACTGAGCCACAACTACTGAAGCCCACACACCCTAGAGCCCATACTCTACAACAAGAGAAACCATGGCAATGAGATGCCCACACAGTGCAACTAGAGAGTTGCCCCTGCTTGCCAAAACTAGATAATGATCGCACGGAGTAACAAAGGCCCAGCAAAGCCAAACATAAATAAACAAAGGGATTGGAATGAAAAACCAAATAAATGAACAGAAAAAGAGCTTATGTTGTCTATACTAAAGATTTTTTAAATTTTATTTATTTTTAATTGGAAGGTAATTGCTTTACAATATTGTGTTGATTTCTGCCATACAATCAGCATGAATCAGCCACAGGCATACATATGTCCCTTCTTCTTGAACCTCTCTCCCATCTTCCACCCCATCCCACCCTTCTAGGTTGTCACAGAGCACTGGGTTTGAGTTCCTTGCATCATGCAGCAAAATCCCACTGGCTATCTGTTTCACAGATGGTAATGTATATGTTTCCATGCTACTGTCTCAATTCTATACTGAAGACCTTTGAGATTTATAGCAGACTGAGTCTTGTGACCTGGAAAAGGCAATGGCAACCCACTCCAGTACTCTTGCCTGGAAAATCCCATGGATGGAGGAGTATGATAGGCTGCAGTCCATGGGGTCGCTAAGAGTCGGACATGACTGAGTGACTTCACTTTCACTTTTCACTTTCATGCATTGGAGAAGGAAATGGTAACCCACTCTAGGGTTCTTGCCTGGAGAATCCTAAGGACAGAAGAGCCTGTTGGGTGCTGTCTATGGGGTCACAGAGTTGGACACGACTGACGTGACTTAGCAGTAGCAGAGTCTTGTGACCTACCTTTTGACCAAAGTGATGCCAGCTGGTCCACAGCAGGATGCACGATCATCCACTAACCGTCACATAACCTGGAATCACATTCTTTCATTCTGGCCTCCTGAACATGCTTTGCCTTTCATTTCACACCTGCACTAGAGATTGCTTGTCTATTGCCCTGTGGTTTTTCTAGATTCTCAGATATGGAACATGCCTCTCCTATATGCATATGCAACCTCAAAGTGCAGAAAGAATTGACACCCCATGATCAGTGGTTTGCTTCTTCTTCTTCTTTTTTTTTCCACAAAAGAAAATACTGAAAGAATAAATCAGAAACTAAAATTGTTATCTGAATTGGGTGGAATTGGGAGAAACATAGACATATAAGGACAGAAGTGAGAATTCTATGAAAACTATTTTATATATAGACTTTTATATATAAGTAGACTTATATATAGACTTTTTTATATGTAAGGCTTTTGTATAGACATATGTAGTATATATATTTAATTTTATATTTAATTTAATTTATATTTTATATATAAGTATAAAGCAGAGACATTACTTTGTCAACAAAGGTCCATCTAGTCAAGGCTATAGTTTTTCCAGTGGTCATGTATGGATGTGAGAGTTGGACTCTACAGACAGCTGAGTGCTGAAGAATTGATGCTTTCGAACTGTGGTGTTGGAGAAGACTCTTGAGAGTCCCTTGGACTGCAAGGAGATCCAACCAGTCCATCCTAAAGGAGATCAGTCCTTGGTGTTCATTGGAAGGACTGATGTTGAAGCTGAAACTCCAATACTCTGGCCACCTGATGTGAAGAGCTGACTCATTTGAAAAAACCCTGATGCTGGGAAAGATTGAAGGCAGGAGAAGAAGGGGATTACAGAGGATAAGATGGTTGGATGGCATCACCGACTCAATGGACATGGGTTTGGGTGGACTCTGGGAGTTGGTGATGGACAGGGAGGCCTGGCGTGTTGCAGTTCATGGGGTCTCAAAGAGTCGGACATGACTGAGCGACTAAACAGATATATATATAATGTATATAGATTTATATATATAGATTTTTGACCCACATAAATATTTTTACACAATCAAAACATAAATTTAAATAAAAAAGCAATCCCTTAAACTAGAAGCAAAGAAATCATATATAGTTCATGTACTCAAATGAATAGCCTAATCATGCAGAATATTATTCCAAGTAACTTTTGTGTGCAATACTCTGACTATACCTGCTGAATGGGATGCAGTCTAAAAAGAAAACAGCACTCACAAAGAATTATTTAACTTAATTTAGCTAATCTAGAAACCATTGTAAGTATATTATACAAAAAACAGTTAAATATGTAAATGCTATTAGGTAACAAGACTTTCCGCAAACATATATATATATATATGTATATCATCTATAATAGTCTAAAAAGCTAAGAAACACTATTATTAAAACTGAATTCAACTGTGTGTATGCACTTATACACATATACATCCCAGCTATTCCACTGAAAAGTCATAGAAGTAATAACATTCCTGAAGCAATGAACATAATAGCCCAGATCTTGGTCTTGGGCTCCTTGGAATAATGGTTGATTTCAGATCTAGGACAAGTAAAGTACAAAGTGAGCCAAACACATTTTATTATGCCAGAGAGCAAGGAAATGTTCAAAAACTAATGAGACTTTGATTAGATATGGCTTGAAAACAGAACTTTTGTTTTTTAATTTTTATTTTGTTTTGGGATATAGCCAATTATTAATGCTGTGATAGTTTAAGGTGAACAGTGAAGAGACTCAGCCATACATATACAGGTATCCATTCTTCCCCAAACTCCCCTCCCATTCAGGCTGCCACATATCATTGAGCAGAGTTCCATGGGCTGTACAATAGGTCCTTGCTGGTTTCCATTTTAAATATAGCAGTGTATACATGACCATCCCAAACTCCCTAACTGTCTTCTCCTGGCAACCAGAAGTTCATTTTTTAAGTCTATAAATCTCTTCCTGTGAAAACATAACTTTGAAAAAATTTATTCTGGAACAATCAGAAAAATTTGAATAAAGAATGGATATTATCATTAATTTTCTAATGATGTGCATGTTTAGGAGAATACCTTATTTTCAAAACACAGGATGAAATATTCAGGAATGCAATGTTATAATGCATGGGAAATTTCCAATTGATTTAGAAAATATATATAATACATAATAATATACAGGTAAAGCCTATATGGCAAAAAATAATACTTACAGTTACTGAACATGAACAGTGGTTATATATGCAATCACTGTACTTGTCTTCCCACTTTTCAGGATGTTTGACATGTCTGCATTTAAAAGATGGAAAAAATGATGTCAATGCATATCTTATAGAGCAAAGAACAAGAGATGGACCTGACGTTCCCCTAAGGTTCTTCAGATTCTACAATAACAACAACAAAAAAAGAGATTGGAGGTAGTAGTTATAGAGAAGAAAGGGAAAATAGAGGGATTAAAAAACAGCTTCCTATAAGCCAATATCATAACAGCTTGCTCATTAGATTAGTGTGATTACTTCTTTATTAGGCCTTATTTGAGCTGTCATCTGGTATCAATTAGGTCAGTTATAGTCTGTCAGGTCTACCGGAGTGAAATGGAGCAAGGTTCATCATGGCGTGAGGATGGCATAATTAAAGCAATGGAAGTAATGGCTACTCTTCATTTAACCCTCATCCAATCAACCAAGCCCATATTGGCCATCCACTCACGTTGAATGCTAAAGATGTGGAAGAAGGGGAAAAATACTGCCAAAACAAGAGTTTTAAAAATCTCATTTCAGGCATCAAATCAAATCAAATCACTAGTGAGATGATGAGTTACAAATAAAATATACTGGAATATATCATTGTATTTATTTTTTAAAATGGCACAATTCATTTGGAAATCCATTCCCTAGTGATTTAATTCTATACATATGTGTATATGTTATACATCATGGGTATGTAAGTATGTATGCATATATACCTAATTCTCAACCAGAAAAAAATAAAAGAGAAGGAGGGGAAGTGTGTAACTATTTTCCTAGGGGGCAAAAATTTTTCATAGGTAGTCTAGAATTTTAAAAAGAGCATTTTAAGTGCACATGAGTTGAACTGAGCATATATAACTCCCCTGAGCCTTGAAGAATCTAAGCAAAAACTTAAGACCAAAATTGTGGCTATGTTGCAAATTTTCCAAAAAATTTGTCAGGTTTATTTTATTATTTCACTTCAGTTGTAAGAGGAACAAAGGAAGCATGGAAGACACAAAAATCCAATTTAGCCTCAGCACTAAAATATCAAGAAACAGTGGGTTTCCCTGGTGGTCTAGTGGTTGAGTCTCTGTGCTTCCACTGCAGGGGTACAGGTTCAATCCTTGGTCGGGTAACTGGAATTCCACATGCCATGTGGTGTGACCAAGCTTTTTTTAATTAAAATATTAAAAATAGCACAAGTGAGGTCAGGATAATTAGTCAAAAAATTGAACTACGGTGAAATTTCATTTATACACCCTTGTAGGTAATGAGGAGTTTGGACCAATAGTTACACGGATTAGCGATTTTTAATAAATCTTATATGCAAGCATATTTGGAAAACTCAGCAGTGGCCACAGGACTGGGAAAGGTCACTTTCATTCCAGTCTCAAAGAAGGCCAATGCCAAAGAATGTTCAAACTATCATACAATTGCACTCATTCCACATGCTGGCAAGGTAATGCTCAAAGTCCTTCAAGCTAGGCTTCAAGAGTATGTGAAGTGAGAACTTCAGATGTACAAGCTGGATTTAGAAAAGGCAGAGAAAGCAGAAATCAAGTTGCCAAATCCGCTGGATCATAGAAAAAGAAAGGGAATTACAGAAAAACATCTACTTTTGCTTTATTGACTATACTAAAGACTTCGATTGTGTGGATCACAACAAACTGTGGAAAATTCTTAAAGACCTTACCTGTTTTCTGAGATATCTGTATGCAGGTCAAGAAACAACAGTTAGAAACAGACATGGAACAACAAACTGGTTCAAAATTGGGAAAGGAGTACGTAAAGACTGTATATTGTCACCCTGTTTATTTAACTTATATGCAGAATACATCATATGAAATGCCAGGCTGGATAAATAAAAAGCTGGAATCAAGACTGCTGGGAGAAATATAAAGTGTCTCAGATATGCAGATGACACCACCCTTATAGAAAAAAAGCAAAGAGAAACTAAAGAGCCTCTTGCTAAAGGTGAAAGAAGAGAGTGGAAAACCTGGCTTAAAACTCAACATTCAAAAAACTAAGATCATGGCATCTGGTCACATCAATTCATGGCAAATAGATGGGGAAACAATGGAAATAGGGACAGATTTAATTTTCTTGGACTTCAAAATCACTGTGGATGGTGACTTCAGTCATGAAATTAAAAGGCACTAGCTTCTTAGAAGAAAAGCTATGACAAACTTAGACAGCATATTAAAAAGCAGAAATACTATCATGTAAGAATTGAATCGCCAGTCTATGTCTGACGCAGGATACAGCATGCTTGGGGCTGGTGCATGGGGATCACCCACAGAGATGTTATGGGGAGGGAGGTGGGAGGGGGTTTCATGTTTGGGAACACATGTAAGAATTAAAGATTTTAAAATTTAATAAAAAATATATATATATAAAAAATAAATAAAAAAAAATAAAAGAGATAGACTTCAAAAAAAAAAAAAAAGACTCTTGGAAGAAAAGTAATGACCTACCTACACAGAATATTAAAAAGCAGAGACATTACTTTGTCAACAAAGGTCCATCTAGTCAAAGCTATGGTTTTTCCATTAGTCATGTATGGATGTGAGAGTTGGACTATAAAGAAAGCTGGGCACCAAAGAATAGATGCTTTTGAACTGTGGTGTTGGAGAAGACTTGAGAGTTTCTTGAACAGGAAGGAGATCCAACCAGTCCATTCTAAAGGAAATTAGTGCTGAATATTCACTGGAAGGACTGATGCTGAAGCTGAAACTCCAATACTTTGGCCACTTGATGGGAAGAACTGACTTATTTGGGAAGACCCTGATGCTGGAAAAGATTGAAGGTGGGAGGAGAAGGGGACCACAGAAGATGAGATGGTTGGATGGCATCACCGACTTGATGGACATGAGTTTGAGTCAACTCCAGCAGGAGTTGGTGATGGACAGGGAGGGTTGTTGTGCTGCAGTCCATGGGGTCACATAGAATCAGACATGACCGAGTGATGGATTGGCTTCACCTATATCATCTATTAATTCCTTCATTCACTTTTTTTCAGATAGGCAGAGATGTTGAAATAATTAGGGATACTATCTTTCTCACCTCCCTTGGGGATATGATATGTCAAATAGCCTACCATAAGGGTAGCAATAAGAAAATTCATGTTAAGTCTTTAGCACAGAGCTTGGCTCACAGTGATCCATTTTTTTTTTCTTATATCTTAAAAGAAATGGTTGATGATTTGCTCATTTGCAGATGCAGAATGGAACTAAATTTTACAAATTTAAGAAACATGGATTTAAATTGAAATATTAGGTCATCCTTTTGTTTCTGTATGACCGTGGCCAATTCTGGCATTCCTTTTAAGTCTTGATGTGTTCAATTTTAAATGGGGAAAATTATATTGATTTTGCACAAAAAAAAAAAAAAAAAGCAGAAATATCACTTTGCTGACAAAGGTCTGTATATTCAAAGTTATGTTTTTTTCCAATAGTCATATACAGATGTGAGATTTGGACCATAAAGAAGGCTGACTGTCAAAGAATTGATGTTTTTGAACTGTGGTGCTAGAGAAGACTCTTGAGGGTCCCTTGGACTGCAAGGAGATCAAACCAGCCAATCCTAAAGGAAATCAATCCTGACTATTCATTGGAAGGACTGATGCTGAAGCTGAAACTCCAATCCTTTGGCCACCTGATGTGAAGAGACGACTCATTGGAAAAGACCCTGATGCTGGGAAAGATTGAAGGCAGGAGGAGAAGGGTGTGACAGAGGATGAGATGGTGGGATGGCATCTTCAACTCAATGGACATGAGTCTGAGCAAACTCTAGGAGGCAGTGAAGGACAGGGAAGCCTGGCATGATGCAGTCCATGGGTTTGCAAAGAGGTGGACACCACTGAGCAACAGAACAACAACAAATAAATGTTAAATTTATTAATATTTAAATTATACTTAAGTATTACTTCAAACTATGCAATCCTCCTTTCATGATTCAGAAAGTCTGAAGGATTTCAGAGCTTTACATATAGAGATTGAGCTACATTCAGAATTATCATCACAACAGCATCCAAGTTGTTTTTCCAAGAAAAATAACTGACAAGAACTTGTTCAGCAGTTTTTTTTTTTTCCTTTCATAAAAATAGGATACAAAATTGGAAATAGGAAAATAAGAAACACAAAGTCTGGATTGCAAATTAATGAGTTTCTATATAAATGAAGATACATGACATTGATCTGTCTTCTGACATTGGTGCTGCCATGTAAGTAACTCTGATTCAATTCACTTGTCCAAGGGACTTTTTCTGGGCAGCAGTTTTATTATTTATGAAATGAAGATAGCACATATTACCAAATATACCTAAATCACTATTTAGCTTTAAATTTTGTACCTTTTATGACTTTTAGTTACCTCCCTCTAAAGTCATTCACTCTTAAGAGGAAGGAATTAGATAGGCAGAGGCCAAAGAAAGTAAAAGTGGTATCAGAGTCTTATGCACACCTCCTCTTCCCTTCTCCTCGCTTCTCTTTTTTAAGGTTTAGGCACTATGCCTAATTTAACTAATAAGATCACCTACAATGTAGGATATTATGGTAATTACACTATCCTGTCAAATTTTCTATATTATTATGGAATTTGCAGGTCACATTTCAGCACATGTTAATTTCCTAAGTCTATTTTCAATAGATATTGACCAATGGCATCATTGTAATGATGCCCTAATGGTGGCTCAGATGGTAAAGCGTCTGTCTACAATGCTGGAGACCCGGGTTCAATCCCTGGGTCAGGAAGATCCCCTGGAGAAGGAAATGGCAATCCACTCCAGTACTACTGCCTGGAAAATCCCATGGACAGAGGAGCCTAGTAGGCTACAGTCCATGGGGTTACAAAGAGTCGGACACGACTGAGCCACTTCACTTCACTTCCAGTGTAATTATGCTATAATAAAGCTATTCCTTATCATAATTCACATGCTAATGAGCTTCCTTTGACCATCCTAAAGTTCTGATAAAATATTGCTTAACTCTATGAACCTAAGAAGCTATTATTGTTGGACACAAGATAAAAAGGAAGACAAAAGGTTATATCTGGGCTTCTCAGGTGGCTCAGTGGTAAAGAATCTGCCTGCCAATCCCGGAAATGCAGGTTCTATCCTTGGGTCAGAAAGATCCAAGGATAGATCCCTCTGGAAGAGGAAATGGCAACACACTCCAGCATTCTTGCCTGAAAAATCCCATGAATAAGGAGCCTGGCAGGTTCCAGTACATAGAGTTGCAAAGAGTTGGACATGACTTAGTGACTGCGCAGAAAAAGATATGTCTAGCTTAGTTCTAAGCCTTGGTTCTTTGTTCACACAATACTTTCTCTGTTTACTCTGCCAAATGAGAGTAGCAGAAGAAAGACTTAATCCTACGCTTTTGGAAAAAAAATTAGACAATCACCAATATTATCACCTCAGCTCCAAATTTATAGCCAAGGGACCCTATTATTCAATCTCAGGCTCTCTTCCACAGCTTTTCATCCAGAGTTTGATAGGCAGTAGCTTTCCACCGCCTTCCAAGTGAGCCTGGGGAGGCCAGTTCAGTAGGGCTCCCTGCAGTTCTAACAGAACATGGACACGTTGGTCTGCATCCCAACGCCTGCCATTGGAGCTCTATGAACATGCAGCCTCACTAATAGAAGCACAATATGCAAGATGCCAGTGCATCTCTGTGATTTACAATATGTCAGTGTGCAAGCCCAATGAAGAGGTTTGTTGTCTACCATAAAACCAGATGGATGTAAGCAGTGATTAGAAGCAATTAACTCTGTTCAGCACTAAATAACTTTCCATCATTAATGTACATTTTTCCACCTCATTAGAGGTACGGAGGAGAGCATGAGGTAAGGAGCACTCAATTTGAATTTCAGATATGCATATGTTTGGAGGGGAAAAAAAAAACAAATTTGTAAGGAAAACAGAATACATGTTAGTAAAAGCTTTGTTTTGAAGTCATTTTTGTTCCATCAGTACTGGTATGGACATATATTCAATTTTACCAGCATTCACCAGGCCTTAGGTGAACATGAAATGTATGAAGAAAAAGTCTGGTAAGAAACACAGAAGTTGTCAAAAGACAAATGATAACAGATGTAAAAATTATTTTCTGTTTTGCTTCCAATATAATAATAGTATGCTTTCAATGATTGGTAATATAATTAAAAAGGATAAATCGAGAAAATCTCATATTGATTATCTAAGATAAAAGAGCTTTCTAATTGATAGCATTAATTAAAAAATAAACTGATACCTTCCCCAAAAACCTTTCAAAGTCAACCGACTTCTTAAAATATTGTAGGAAATGTTCCAGGTCACACAATTAGAATATGATATTAAATGAATAAGCAAGATACACTATGATCTCAAATACATATAAAAAACTCAGGGAAAATATTAGAAATAAATAAACTGAAATAGTATTAATGAATATTCTAGATAATAGGATTCTGGATGAATTTTTTCCTTTATTATTCTTTTTCATATCTCCAACTTTTCTGTATTGTTCAATAATTTACTCACTTATCTCTTACCTTGCTCTGCAAAGGATTGAACATAGCTTAAATAGTAAAAATAACTGAGCTAACAGGTATCCTATTTTGCATATATAATTGAATATAAAGAAGTAGTAAAGCAGAGAGGTTAAGAACATGTGATTAGTAGAAGGGAATACCACAACACCTAGCCTGTCTCCTGAGAAACCTTTATGCAAGTCAAGAAGTGAGAGTTAGAACCAGACATGGAACAATGGACTGGTTCAAAATTGGGAAAGGAGTATGACAAGACTTATATTGTCACCCTGCTTATTTAACTTCTATGCAGAGTATATCATGTGAAATGGATGAATGACTCACAAGCTGGAACCAATATTGCTGGAAGAAATATCAGCAACCTCAGATATGCAGATGACACCACTCAAATGGCAGAAAGTGAAGAGGAACTAACAAGTCTCTTAATGAAAATGAAAGAGGAGAGTGAAAAAGCTGGCTTAAAATTCAGCATTCAAAACACTAAATTCATGGCATCCAGTCCCATAGTGATGGGACAAACAGAAGGGAAAAAAAGTGGAAGCAGTGACAGATTTTACATTTTTAGGCTCCAAAATCACTACAGATGATGACAGTAGCTATGAAATTAAACGACACTTGCTTCTTGGATGGTGTGATTGCTCACCTAGAGCCAAACATCCTGGGATGCAAAGTCAAATGGGCCTCAGGAACATCACTACGAACAAAGCTAGTGAAGGTGATGGAATTTCAGTTGAGCTGTTTCAAATCCTGAAAGATGATGCTGTGAAAGTGCTGCACTCAATATGACAGCAAATTTGGAAAAGTCAGTAGTGGCCACAGGACTAGAAAAGGTCAATGTTCATTCTAATCCCAAAGAAAGGCAATGCCAAAGAATGTTCAAACTACCACACAATTGCACTCATCTCACAGGTGAGCAAAAGTAATGCTCAAAATTCTCCAAGCCAGGCTTCAGCAGTACATGAAGTGAGAAATTCCAGATGTTCAAGCTGGATTTAGAAATGGCAGAGGAACCAGAGGTCATATTGCCAATGTCCACTGGATCATTTAAATAGCAAGAGAGTTTCAGAAAAACATCTATTTATGCTTTACTGACTATACCAAAGCCTTTGACTGTGTGGATCAGAACAAACTGTAGAAAATTCTTCAAGAGATGGTAATATCAGACCACCTTACCTGCCCTTGAGAAATTTGCATGCAGGTCAACAAACAACAGTTAGAACTGAACATGAAACAGAAGACTGGTTCCAAATTGAGAAAAGAGTACATCAAGGCTGTATATGGTCACCCTGCTTATTTAACTTTTATGCAGAGTACATCATATGAAATGCCAGGCTGGATAAAGCACAAGCTGGAATCAAGATTGCCAGGAGAAATAACAATAACCTCAGATATGCAGATGACACTACCCTAATGGCAGAAATTGAATAAGAACTAAAGAGCCTCTTGATGAAAGTGAAAGAGGAGAGTAAAAAAGTTAGCTTAAAGCTCAATATTCAGAAAACTAAGATCATGGCATCTGGTCCCATCACTTCATGGCAAATAGATAGGGAAACAATGAAAACAGTGAGAGACTTTATTTTGGGGGGCTCCAAAATCACCACAGATTGTGACTACAGCCATGAAATTAAAAGACACTTACTCCTTGGAAGAAAAGTTATGACCAACTGAGATGGCATATTAAAAAGCAGAGACATTACTTGGCCAACAAAGGTTCATCTAGTCAAAGCTATGGTTTTTCCAGTAGTCATGTATGGATGTGCAAGTTGGACTATAAAGAAAGCTGAGTACCAAGAAATTGATGCTTTTGAATTGTGGTGTTGGAGAAGACTCTTGAGAGTCCTCTAGACTGCAAGGAGATCAAACCAGTTAATCCTAAAGGAAATCAACCCTGAATATTCATTGGAAGGACTTGATGCTGAAGCTGAAATTCCAATACTTTGGCCACCTCATGTGAAGAGTTGACTCATTGGAAAAGACCCTGATGCTGGGAAAGATTGAAGGCAGGAGAAGGGGACAAAAGAGGATGAGATGTTTGGATGGTATCAATGGACATGAGTTTGAGCAAGCTTTGGGATTTGGTGATGAACAGGGATACTTTGCATGCTGTAGTCCATGGGTTCCTAAAGAGTTGGACATAACTGAGTGACTGAACTGAAATGCTCCTTGGAAGGAAAGCTGTAATAAATCTAGACACCATATTAAAAAGCAGAGACATCACTCTGCTGACAAAGGTTTGTTTTGTCAAAGCTATGGTTTTTTTCTGTAGTCACGTTACAGATGTGAGAGTTGGACCATAAAGAAGACTGAGCACCAAAGAACTGATGCTTTTGCATTGTGGTGCTAGAGAAGACGCTTGAGAGCTCCTTGGACTGCAAGGAGATCAAACCAGTTAATCCTAAAGGAAATCAACCCTGAATATTCAATGGAAGGACTTGATGCTAAAGTTGAAGCTCCTATACTTTGGCCACCTGATGTGAAGAGCTGACTCATTGGAAAAGACCTTGATCCAGGAAAGATTGAAGGCAAAGGGAAAAGGGGGTGGCAGAGGATGAGATGGTTAGATAGCATCACTGACTCAATGAACATGAATTTGAGCAAACCCCACCAGAAAGTGAACAACAGACAGCCTGGCATGTTACAGTCCCTGGGGTTGCAGAGTTGGACATGACTTAGTGATTGAACAACATTTCATTTTGATGACTATGAATGAATGAATAATATTCATTGTTTATCAAAGTTAGTGATAGTTTTCTTCCTAAAGTAAATTTTTAAAATGATACCAATAGTTGATGTGTATAATACTTGATCTTTGCCAGGTATTGTCCTAAATTTATACATACTCACTCATTTAATCTTCACTCAGTAATCTTATGAAATAAGGACTCATATAAATAATCCCACCATAGTCAGTTTAAAGCTATCAACGATTTATTAACCAGGTTGAAAAATTCCTGAAAATGTAATTATCAGCTGAAGAAAACCAATACGAGTCAGCTCCAACACATCACTGCTGATTAAAGGTCTATCTGCATGTTTACAGAGCTGGGCACTCCATAAACAAGCAGAAACATCAATCGCTCTGTTTCTAAAATGATGTCATCAAAAATTATGTTGCGTTAGACACCATTGATTGTCCTCCAATATCCACCTCCTATTTTCTCCCCCATTTCTTCTTCCTAAAGAACTTGATTTTGCATGATGTCTGATCTTTTCCACCCTAGAAGGGACACTAAGATGCATCTAAGCCACGGAGAGTTCAGCCTTTATGTGATGCTATTATTAGTCAAAAAATGGGTATGTGATTAAGGCTGGCTTAAGCAGACTAAAAAGAAAAATATAACATCACACCATAAAACTCCTAGAAGAGAACATAGGCAAAATATTCTAGGACATAAATCATAGCAGTATTTTCTTAGATCACTTTCCTAAGGCAAAAGAAATGAAAGCAAAAAATAAACAAATGGGACTAAATCAAAATTAAAATCTTATGCACAGCAAAGGAAACCATCAACAAAATAAAAAGACAACCTACAGAATGGGAGAAAACATTTGCAAACAATATAACCAACAAGAGGTAAATCTCTAAAATATACAAACAGCTTACACAGCTCGATACCAAAAATCCAAGTAACCCAATCAAAAAATGGACAGAAGATCTAAGTAGACATTTCTCCAAAGATGACATACAAATGGGTAATAAACAGATGAAAAGATGTTCAACTGCTGCTTATTATTACAGAAATGCAAATCAAAACTACAATGAGGTATCACCTCATACTAGTCAGAATGGCCATCATTGAAATCTACAAATAAAAATGCTGGAGAGAATGTGGAGAAAAAAGAGCCCTCCTACAGTGTGGGTGGAAATGTAAACTGGCAGAGCCACTATGGAGAACAGCGTGGAGGTTCCTTAAACTAACAGTAGAGCTTCCGTGATCTTACGATCCTACTCTTGGACATATATCTGGAATACATCATAATGTGGAAAGATATATGCTCCCTAATGTTCACTGCAGCACTATTTACAATAACCAAGAAATGCGAGCAACCTAAATGTCTATTGATAGATGAGTCAATAGAGAAGATGTGATATATATATGAATATATGAAATGGAGTATTAGTCAACCATAAAAAAGAATGAAATAATGCTGTTTGCAACAACATGGATGGACATAGAGATTATCATGCTAAGTGACATAAGCCAAAGATAAATACCCTGTTATTTTTCGTATGTGAACTCTAAAAACCATGATATGAATGAACTTATATATAAAACAGAAATAGACTCACAGACCTAGAAAACAAACTTATGGTTATCACAGGGGAAGGGAAGGAAGGATAAATTAGGAGTATGGTATTAACAGATGCAAATTAATAATGTAAAAATTATAAGCAACAATGATTTACAGAATAGCACAGAGAACTATATTCAATATCTTTTAATAACTTATGATGGAAAATAACCGGAAAAAGATATAAATATACCTGAAACACTTTGCTGTCGACCTGAAACTAACACAGTACTGTAAATCAACTACATGTGTGTGTGTTAGGCACTCAGTCATGTTTGATCCTTTGTGACCTCATGGACGATAGCCTACCAGGCTCCTGTGTCCATGGGATTCTCCAGGCAGGAATACTAGAGTGGGAAGTCATTCCCTTCTCTAGGGGATCTTCCCAACCTATGGATCAAATCAGGGTCTCCTGCATTGCAGACAGATTCTTTACCGTCTGAGCCACCAGGAAGCCCAAATCAACTATACTTCAACTAAAAACAAATGGATATATACTCCATACTTTGAGAAACATACTTTAATACTCCTATTGTGAAAAGAGAAACATTAATATAATAACTTGTCTGATGACTAAAGCCAAACAATCTTGAAACCAGAAATGGAAATGATATTCAGGACGTAGCTGAAGAAGGCGAGGAGAAACAAGACAATATGAGCCCTTGATAGCATCTTTGGGCCATTCATCTCTGTGTGTCTTAGTCTCTCAGTAGTGTCCAACTCTCTGCAACAGCATGGACTTGTAGTCTGCCAGGCTCCTCTCTCCATGGGATTTCCCAGGCAAGAATACTGGAGTGGGTTGTCATTTCCTCCTCCAGGGGATCTTACTGACCCAGGGATTGAACCTGGGTTTCCTGCATTGCCGGCAGATTGCTTACCATCTGAGCCACCAAAGAAGCACATATATTGAAAAACAAAATCACGTGTAAGAGGAACCACTCAGTTCAAACTCACGTTGTTCAAGGGTCAACTGTAACCTCAAAATAGCAGTCAGACCACACTGTAGTCCCAAATCATTAGAGCTGGTATCAGCACTGATCACTGGTATCCTAAAGAAAGTTAAATTTGTCACAAATTGTCTATGCTGAACACTTCTACCGTCTACATTTTTGGCCCATAGACATTGCCTCCCTGTGAGTATTTTCAGCATGGAGCTAAATAACTGAACCCCAAAGCTCTTATTTAATTAATACTCCTGTCTGTTCCACAAATCCAGTTGTCTCCTGTGCTTTTGGCTGTTGCCAAAATTAGTTAGCTTGATAATCCCTCCCAATACCTCTCTATCTGTGATGATAATTAACCAGAATACTTTTTAAATATCCTGGAATCTACCTATAAGGGAATGTTTAATTTTTGTATAGGGTATTGTATACAATGTTATAAACAATGAAGAAAATAGTATACAAAGTGGTCTCTGTTCCAAGTTTATAATTTAACAGTGAAGGTAAGATTAAGATTTACAAACAAAATCAAACATTACAAGACACTCTACAAATCATAATATTCAAGAATTACAGAAACTGCTTGCTTACCTAGAATTCAGTTAATAATCATCCTTACCTCTTAGAACCCAGGAAGCAGCCCCAAAAGCTTTTATCACATTGTACATTTCAAGTCCTTTACAAGAAGGGAAGCCTCGAGCCCTCACTGGAGATTATTTGTATAATAGCATAAAAATTAGACTACATAATTCAAGCTGACAATTGATCTAAGAGTGACAAAATAGACTTTAGTGAAAAAAAGGGCCCAGACCAAAAAAAGAAAAACTGTAATAACAGGGGGCTATTCCTACACATTGGAGCAGCACTTAAGAGTACCATGTTTTACTAATAAAAATTAATGTTCATAATGATGACCCTGAGTCATCAAGAAAGTGTGAAATTAGAATAATCTGCTGAAGATGGCAAGGAGGCACATAAAATTACGTTTGAAAAGGTTTCATTCACAATAGCTAAGTTGTAGTGCTTAGGACAGGGGATCTGCCATACAGAATTTCTTATGCTCCCACTCTTAAGATAGCAAGATTTCACTGTACATTTTTGTTCTAGAAAATTCCAGGGAGACACCTGGCATTGGCAGTCATTTAAGCTTGTGAGAGAACAGCTCTCGGGAAAAAAAAGAAAAAAAAGTTGACATTTCTTTTTAGACTATTTTCCAAGATGAAGTATTTAAAAGCTCACATCTTTGGGGATAAGAGGTGATAAGATGGTCAATTCTACACCCATTAAAATGGACGGCTTTCTAAGGAATTTTTACCTTGCTTCTTTTTTTCTCTGCAAAGTGAGCCATTCAGGCATTGCATCTTCTGAAATTTCCTCGCCTCTTTCAGGGAAGCATATTGGGACAGAGCTTGCCAGCTGTCTGCTCCCTTTGCCTTCTGCTGCCATTATCCTGAGGTACCGCCCCACCTTCTGGCCCTCCAGCTTGTGGGGGGTGGGGCACGGGGGGTGGAGAACAGAACTCATGCTGCCGCAGACATGCGTCACACAATGAAAAGAGCAGAAGGATCTACATCTATACATACGTTTGTCTCTCTATACATAGACATCTATAGACTGAGAGCACGCGTGTGGGCATGTATATGCATGTGCATCCACACAGCCAGTGCCAGAATATCTATATGTATATATACACAGTATATATTCCATATGCTCTTTCGTTCTGCAGCACACATATGCAGCTGGGAATAACTACTGTGAAAAAAAATTACATACTTACCGAAGACAAATTATCCAGCAGAAACAAGAATATATGGAACTTAGCTACTATAAATTCTCATCTGACTGATGCCTTTATGAAAACATGCTTACCCAGCTTAAGAAACTACCTTGCATTGCATATTGCATATCAAAAGACTTCCTTGTCCTAAATTTCAGGTTTTACACTGCTCAGCCAATGTCATAGTGCTGGTCCTGGACTGACAACTGATATAGTCAAGAGGTTTAAAAAAGCACAATACACACTGAAAGCTTGGTATGATGGCTTGTGTGATGGAATGAGCAGAAAGCACAGGTGAGTGTGAACAGGTAAACAGATGAGAGGATTCAATAATAGACAAATGTATGTAATGAGGACTTTGTGCAAGTCACGGGGACTGAAGCCCCTGGCACATTACTGTGTCATTTAATCCTCAGTTGGCCCTGTGTCCTTGGTACTATTATTCTTACCATTTTACAAATAAGGAAAGTGGAGCTTAGAGAGATTAAGCTCTCTCTCCTGACCTGAGAGTCCAGGATTCGCCCACAGTGTGTCTATCTCCAGAGCCTGTTTTCTTATTGTCACTTTGGGCTGCCTCTGGCCAGGATAAATGAAAACGTCTCACATATACACAAGCAGACATTATGCATATAGGAATAGAAAGCTTATGATACTAGTCCGGGTAGTGGAAGTTAAACCTTCCTTTTAGATTTTTGTATATCATTTCTTTACCAAAGTTAACTGATAAAATACATGATGCATGGTTTGACCAATCAACAATATCTAAACTGGATTGTTGGGAATTCAGTTATAAGTCTGGTATAAAATTTTAACTTAGTTTAAAAAATAATTTCAAGTGTGTACATTAAATAGTGTGCTTCCTTGGTAGCTCAGAGGTTAAAGCGTCTGCCTGCAATGTGGGAGACCTGGGTTCGATCCCTGGGTTGGGAAGATTCCCCTGGAGAAGGAAATGGCAACCCACTCCAGTATTCTTGCCTGGAGAATCCATGGACAGAGGAGCCTGGTGGGCTACAGTCTACGGGGTCGCGAAGAGTCGGACATGACTGAGTGAGTATTGAAATAGTAAAATCCCTAGTTTTTCCTAATGATATATTAACTTCTACTAAAATGTGTCAGGACAATAATGGTTTACTCGGGACTTTCCTGGTGGTCCGGTGGTTGAAACTTCACATTCTAATTCAGAGGGTGTGGGTTTGATCCCTATAGAGAAGTTAAGATCCCACATGCCGCATGGCCAAAAATCCAAAACATAAAAACAGAAGCAATACTGGAACAATTTCAGTAAGATTTTGAAAATGGCCCTCATCAAATAAAAAAAATCTTTAAAAAATATAATAATGGTTTATTGACTCAGAAAAACAACAATAAGCCAAATTCCTCTCTAGTTCTTGTATCACTCTCCAGGCAGTTAGGTTGCATATTCAATGGATGTATCAATATACAATACACTGAATATGCCTTCAGTACTCTGAAAATGCTGGTGATTAAGCATGCATAGGCCAAGTGACAAATGGCAGCTACCCCAACCATTTCTCAATGAAGACTTCTTGTTTAGGAATTTATAAGGAAGTAATCACTTAGTAAGATCTATCACCCACTTCAAAGACTTCAATTATTCATCTTGCTAACACATTGAGCTCAATTCTCCTTGGTGTCTAAATTGCTTCCTGATATTAATTTAACGGTTTGGGGAGGGATCCTAACTCATTTAAGCTACTTGGTACCATTAACACTTGTAAAATCTATTTCAGGAAAAGGTAACATTCAGGCAACATTTTCAAAAAATTGTTCAACCCACAAACTTCTCACCAGCCTGTCCATTTACAAATTTCGGGAAGTAAGACATATAGCTATTTGGTACATAATCCTAGCAATTATATAAAGTATAGTATTATCAGGAAAAATTTATGCAAGCCTGAAAATTATGTTCCAGAAGCAAAGGACAGTTTTGCAGAGGTTATATAGATAATTTGTTAAGGTCACTGACAATTTACATATCTCAAGTTTTGGGTGGCTTGCTATTGTTGTTAAATAAAATCCAAATCACCAGTTTTGTCTATTATTCCTTCATTTTTTAAAGCTCACAATTTAGAAATAATTTCTATAAAAAGGTATAACCTAAAAAGCCAAAATACTCTAATATGTGAAATATATATAATACTATGAATATATGTTTATTACTTTAGCTATAAAACACTGTTATAAAACTATTGATTTAGGAACAAAACTGAGTTTTAAAAAAACAATCTAGAATTACTTCCTGGGGTTAATCTCTATTTCTTTATTCCTAGGGAGGAAGAGTGATATCTAAAGAACAAATTTGGTTTTAGAGGTTTTAATTTTATATGTAAGCTGAAAACAAGAGACATATAAAGCAGAATAGCTGTACTTTGTCACTCACAGAATATTTCCTTCACTGAAAATAGAAGAATTCTCAAATAATACTATTTTGAAACTAACACATATTATTTATTTACTACATTCCACCCCATAGCTTGGACTACAAGGAGATCAAACCGTCACTGAACTGAATGCTACAGTTAAGTCCTTATGGTGAAAGTGTTAGTCACTCAGTTGTGCCTGCCTCGTTGTGACCCCATGGACTATAGCCCACCAGGCTCTTCTGTCCATGGAATTCTCCAGGTAAGAATACTGGAGTGGGTTGCCATTCCCTTCTCCAGGGGATCTTCCCGACCCGGGAATTGAATCTCAGTCTCCCATATTGCAGGCAGACTTTACCATCTAGGCCAAAGTCCTTACAGTAGTTTCTTTTTATCTTTTAAAAATGAGTAGGATGTAAAAAAAAAAAATATTACCACATCTAATTCTTAAAACTGTATTATGAGACAGTTAATACTATACTGTTTTTCAGGTGAGGAAACTGAGGCGTAAGAGTATTTAAATAGCTTTCTAGCAGTGGCTCAGTAAGAAGCCAAGTGGGAATAAAAGTCACGGTGTCTAATTCCAAAACCGAAGCTTTTCATCACCCTGATATTCTCGCACTCCTGTCCAATTTTTGCTGGAAGCCAGGTTTTACAAAGTGTATTTATTGAAGCTTCCTGAAGGGCTGGTCATGCAGTTCTTTTATTTCTTTATATATTCTGATTTCAAATTTGATCAGTATATTGTTATTAAAAGCTACAATTTTACCTTTGTACAGTTACTTGAAAAGGCATTAGGTGTTAACATCCGACATCAACCTACACTGAGGATCGTTATTAGAAGCAGGCATATAAAATTCATTATTGTATTGTATAGAAGTTGTTGAAAACATCACCAGCCCCACCAAAAGAGAATCCTTTTTCTGATTGTTTTTTAAACGGAAAGCTATGTTTAAAAAAATTTTTTTTAGGAAATACTATGTCAATGTAGAAAAAGTAGAAGACCAATGCAAAAAGAAGAAAGCCATTTAAAACACTCAGTGCTCAATGGGCTTTCTGCATAGCTCACCAGGTAGAGTTTCTGCCCGCAATGCGGGAGACCTGGGTTCTATTCCTGGGTGGAAAATTTCCTCTGGAGAAGGAAATGGCAACCCACTCCAGTATTCTTGCCTGGAGAATCCTATGGAGAGAGGAACCTGGCAAATTACAGCTCATGGGATCACAAGAGTTAGACATGACTTAGCGCTATCTTTCTTTTCAGTGATCAATAATGATGACTCTATTTCTTTCTTTATTTTTTAATTGAAGGATAATTGCTTTACAAAACTGTGTTGGTTTCTGCCAAACATCAACATGAATCAGTCATAGGTATACATAATGAATATGACTTTCTTGGCTAATTTTATCTGCTAATATATTTAAAATATGTGTTAGGTATTCAGTTCAGTTCAGTATTCAGTCTCTCAATCATGTCTGACTCTTTGCAACCCCATGGACTGCAGCATGCCAGGCTTCCCTGTCCATCACCAACTCCCGGAGCTTGCTCAAACTCACATCCATCGAGTCGGTAATGCCATCCAACCATCTCATTCTCTGTCATCCCCTTCTCTTCCTGCCTTCAATCTTGCCCAGCATCAGGGTCTTCTCCAAGGAGTCAGTTATTCACATCAGGTGGACAAAGTATGAGTCCTCACAATGAATATTCAGGACTTATTTCCTTTAGGATTGACTCATTGGGTCTCCTTGCAGTCCAAGGGACTCTCAACAGTCTTCTCCAACACACATTTCAAAAGCATCAATTCTTCAGTGCTCAGCTTTCTTTATAGTCCAACTCTCACATCCATACACGACTATTGGAAAAACCTTAGCTTTGACTAGACGGACCTTTGTCGGCAATGTCTCTACTTTTTAATACAATGTCTAGGTTGGTCACAGCTTTTCTTCCAAGGAGCAAGCAACTTTTAATTTCATGGCTGCAGTCACCATCCGTGGTGATTTTGGAGCCCAAAACAATAATGTCTGTCACTGTTTCCATTGTTTCCCCATTTATTTGCCATGAAGTGATGGGACCAGATGCCATGATCTTAGTTTTCTGAATGCTGAGTTTTAAGCCAACTTTTTCACTTTCCTCTTTCACTTTCATCAAGAGGCTCTTTAGTTCTTCACTTTCTGCCATAAAAGCGATGTCATCTGAGTATCTGAGGTTATTTCTCCTGGCAATGTTGACTCCAGCTTCATCCAGTCTGGCATTTCATATGAAGTATTCTGCATATAAGTTAAACAAGCGGGATGACAATATACAATCTTGACGTATTCCTTTCCCAGTTTAGAACCAGTCTGTTGTTCCATGTCCAGTTTTAACTGTTGCTTCTTGACCTGCATACAGGTTTCTCAGGAGGCAGGTAAGGTGGTCTGATATTCCCATCTCTTTCAGAATTTTCCAGTTTGTTGTTATCCACACAGTCAAAGGCTTTGGTGTAGTCAATAAAGCAGAAGTAAATGTTTTTCTGGAACTCTCGTGCTTTTCCCATGATCCAGCAGATGTTGGCAATTTGATCTCTGGTTTCTCTGCCTTTTCTAAATCCAGCTTGAACATCTGGAAGTTCACGGTTCATGTATTGCTGAAGTCTGGTTGGAGAATTTTGAGCATTACTTTGCTCACCTGTGAGATGAGTGCAATCGTGCAGTAGCTTGAACATTCTTTGCATTGCCTTTCTTTAGGATTGGAATGAAAACTGACCTTTTCTAGTCCTGTGGCCACTGTTGAGTTTTCCAAATTTGCTGACATATTGAGTGCAGCACTTTCACAGCATCATCTTTTAGGCTTTAAAATAGCTCAACTGGAATTCCATCACTTCCACCAGCTTTGTTTGTAGTGATGCTTCCTAAGGCCCACTTGACTTCACACTCCAGGATATCTGGCTCTAGGTGAGTGATCACACCATCATGGTTATCTGGGTCTTGAAGATCTTTTTTGTCAAACTTGACTGTTACTCCAGGTATCTCTTGACTTTTTTTTTTCTTATTTTGGTATTAGTTCTAGGGGGTCTTGTAGGTCTTCATAGAACCATTGAACTTCAGCTTTCATGGCTGGGGCATAGACTTGGATTACTGTGATATTATATGGTTTGTGTAGGAAATGAACTGAGATCATTCTGTCATTTTTGAGATTGCACCCAAGGACTTCATTTCAGACTCTTTTGTTGACTATAAGGGCTATTCCATTTCTTTTAAGGGATTCTTACCCACAGTAGTAGATATAATGGTCATCTGAATTAAATTTGCCCATTCTGGTCCATTTTAGGTCACTGATTCTTAAAATCAGTTCACTCTTGCCATCTCCTGTTTGATCACTTCCAATTTACCTTGATTCATGGACCTAACATTGCAGGTTCCTATGCAATATTGTTCTTACAGCATCAGGCTTTACTTTCACCACCAGACACATCCACAACTGGGTGTTGCTTCTGCTTTGGCTCAGCCTCTTCATTCCTTCGGCAGTGATTTCTCTGCTTTTGTCCAATGGCATATTGGGCATCTGCTGACCTGGGGAGTTCATCTTTCAGTGTCATATCTTTTTGCCTTTCATACTGTTCATGGAGTTCTTAAGGCAAAAATACTGAAGTGGTTTGCCATTCCCTTCTTCAGTGGACCACATCTGTCAGACCTCTCATGACCCATCCATCTTGGGGAGTCCTACACAGCATGGCTCATAGTTTCACTGAGTTAGACAAGCCAGCAATCCATGTGATCAGTTATATGTCAGTTTACACACACATTTCCGTAATCTAAATCCTTTAGAAACATTCATACATATTAATAAACAGGTCCAGTTATTTACCAGTTCACGTTGTAATTCTGGATTATTTTTGTTTTATTTATGTGGCCAATAAAGAGATAGTGTGAAGATGAATTCCATTTTATGCTCACCTAAAACCAGGAAGCTGAAGTCCAGTTGAGAAAAATATTATAGAACTCAAGGAAGGGCAAATACTCCCTACACATTACAAGATTCACCTGTTTGAAATGTAATAAGAACAAAGATAGTAGAATGGCACAATAGGCCAAAGCTCCTACTTTAATAGGCTCACAATATTGGACATTAAGAAATACCTCTAAATAATTCAATAACCACTTGAAAGTGGTTTATGTGTTTATCAGTTAATATATGCCTATAAGTTTAAGCCTGAATTAGAAGTTGTTTTAGAGAAATGAAAGTCTTAGGTGGAATATTTATATGAATTAGCTGAAGAGGGCAGTGAGAAGGATTTTAACCACAAAAGCAAATAAAAGAAAAAAACTAATAATATCATCTATAGATTTCAGCTTCCCTTGTGCCTCAGTGGTAAAGACTCCACCTGGAATGCAGAAGACTCAGGAGATGCAGGTTTGATCCCTGGATACAGAAGATTCCTTGAAGGAGAAAATGTCAACCCACTCTAGTATTCTTGCCTGGGAAATCCCATGGACAGAGGAGCTTGGTGGGCTAGAGTCCAAAGGGTTGCAGAGTCAGACACGACTGAGAGACAGACACACAAACACTAAAAATATAAACAACATCTGAAATAATGGGGAGAACTAAAAAAAAATCTTCCACATATATACCAAAGGATTATTATTTTAATATAAAAAAGTGCTCTAACAAATAGTGTGAAAACATTGGTATCCTAACAGAAAAAATCTGGCAAAAGACAAAATCTGATGATTCAAGGGGAAAGTTAAATAAATATGAACAGGCAAACAATGAGAATTAAAGTAACGGTGAAAACAAGGTTCTGTGTTTATTTATCAACATTCAATATTGTTGAAAAACTGAAATTGGCAATTTTAATCACCGCTGATAAATTTCATATGATATTTCTATAAAACAATTTTATTTCACATACAAAGAACCTTTAAAAGAAGTCCATTGTCCTTGATGTATTAATACTATTCCTAAGAATCTACTATAAGCTTTGTCCAAATTGTTCCAGTAAGGTATTTTTACAGCATTACCTATAATGGTTAAAATCTGGTAACAGTGAAAGTGTCTAGTGGGTAAATAAAGAATGGTGATGCACTAGGCCTTAAAATGTTTAAAAACTTTATTTTCAATATTATGAAATGTACCAAAATGCGAAAGAAATCCTAAAGAAGGTATATAAAATTCTACATATGGTTTGAAGTCAATTTGTAAAAAAAGAAAAACAGGTTTCAAATTTAATGCAAAATTGTATACACATACATAAAAATATACATATATTTATCACATACACTTATTACAAATCTATTTACAGGTATTTTTGAGTTGGGACTTAGACTTCCTGAAAAAAACAAAGTACAGTGGAAAACAACTTTTTCATGAGCTAGAAAAAGAAAACATCTGTACCAACAAAAAACAGACTTTCACAGTGAGTCGCATGTATAAAAGGTTTAGAAAGATGCATAACTCTTAACAGGAAGAACAGGAGGAATCAATGACAAGAAAACTCAATTTATGGACAAGCTATTTTCGTAATTGTTTGAGTTGCCTCAGTCATGGGGTCTCTAATTATGAGTTCTATGCACTTCTTCATATTTAATATTTGATTTCTTCTCTGGCTGTTGTATCAGAGAAGGCAATGGCAACCCACTCCAGTACTCTTGCCTGGAAAATCCCATGGATGGAGGAGCCTGACAGGCTGCAGTCCATGGGGTCGCGAAGAGTCGGACAAGACTGAGTGACTTCACCTTCACTTTTCACTTTCATGCATTGGAGAAGGACATGGCAACCCACTCCAGTGTTCTTGCCTGGAGAATCCCAGGGACAGGGGAGCCTGGTGGGCTGCCGTCTATGGGGTCGCACAGAGTCGGACACGACTGAAGCGACTTAGCAGCAGCAGCAGCTCGCTATTATATGTGCTTCCCAGGTGGCACTAGTGGTAAAGCACCAGCACAGGAGACATAAGAGATGAGGGTTGGATCCCTGGGTAGAAAGATTCCCTGGAGGAGGGCATGGCAACCTACTCCAGTATTCTTGCCTGGAGAATCCCATGGACTCAGGAGCCTGGTGGACTACAGTCCGTAGCTTCACACGACTGAAGCCACTTAGCACACACACATGGCTCTTATATGGATAACAACTTCCCCAAATATTCTCCTAATATCTGTTCTCCCAAATAACCCATAATTATGCTTCAGGTCTTTAAAATCACTTCCTTCTGAAAGCCAAAAATCTGCCCAGAACAGGCCGATTCCCCTGTTTATACACTATCATCACACTTCTGGGCTTTCTTATTGCCCTTATCACAAATGTAATTAAACAATTAGGTAGATGATTGGGTGCTTAATGCCTTCTTCCTTCTTCCCCAGAACAGAAGTTCTATGAGTGTGGGGACCAGCTTCATCTTGTTCACCACTCTTTCCCCAAGGCCCAGTAAGGAATAGGTATTCAATATTCAATACCATGTGCCAGGTATCCACAAGCATTTTAAGTATATTAACTCAGTTTATCTTCACAACAATCCTTTGAGGAAAATAATAAAATTATCATCATCAAAAGAGGTGGCTCAGTGGTAGAGAATTCACCTGCCAATGCTGGAGACAAAGGAGACGTGAGACACTCAGGGGTGTCAGGAAGACCCCCTGGAGCAGGAAACGGCAACCCACTGCAGTATACTTGCGTGGAAAATTCTATGGACAGAGGAGCCTTGTGGGCTACAGTCCACAGGGTTGCAAAGGGTCAGACACAACTGAGCAACTGAGCACACAAAGAGGTGGAAACTGAGGCACAAAGACCCAATATCCACAGCTAGTAAGTGAGGGGGTCAGGATTCAAGTTCAGGCAGCGTGGCATCCTTAACCATGACCTACGCTTCCTTATTACAGGTACCCCATGAATATTTGAATAATATTTAGAGAAATGAATGAGGGAATACATAAGCAATAAAATGTGTATTTGCTGTGAATTAAGCACCAGCAGAGACATGTCCTGTAACAGCTGTAGCTCATCATTTCATGGTCACCTGACCGTAATAGATGCATACGACTCTGATCCTATAATGGAAATACCAAGAACAAAGCTCCATAGACATCCTCATTAGAAATTCAATTATAATGATTTCTTTAGAATAATAGACTATTTGAGGCTTTCAATTTCAATGATAGGAATCTGAAATGAAAAGATTTGGAGTAAAGGTGTAAATGGTTTTATGATACATATATGCATCCACTCTAATTATAACAACTGACCAGCCAAAAAGCTCTCCCTTTTTTGCATGCTCTTATTTCCTGTTGAAATCAGCTTTGAAAGAGGGTCTGTAATTGCAAACAAGTTGTGCAGAATAAACAAGCCATTATTGTAATGAGGATGATTCTTGCTGAGGATTATTTTTTAAAGCCAAATTATAGATTCCAGTCTAAATTGTATCTTTTTTTTTTTTTGTCACTTGCTTTCAAATTTGGGTTCTTATTTGCATTTGCCTGACCCTCTAGTTGGAGCACAAGTTCACAGAGCCCCTTCTGAAACTATAATGAGCTTAGGTAATAACCACCACATAATTGTGTTCAACTGCATACAAGTGTTTACTTTCTACTGTGGTGCGTCTGCCTTCAAGATTTTTGAGATGCAATTATGCATTGCAAAATTTGCAAGTTGCCAACCTTGCTTGGCCTATTTTTGCTATGTTTCACATTTAAACTACTTAAGTGTATAAGTAGAGGTATAAAACAGCCAGGTTTTCCAGACTAGAAAATTACTGTTGCTTAAATGGCAGAATTTCTGCTCTGTGGTTTCCTATTTCCGTGCCTTGCCTCAGCTACATATCTTTTTAACCATCTGTTTCTTTCTGGCGACCAGTGACAGGGAGGCAAGCAACTGTATCCACATTACTATGTGCTTTGACATCTGGTATCTAAATCCAACCATGGTATTTATCTGTGAATTGTTTAAATATAAGATCATATTAGTTACACTTGCAGATCCCTCTTCATTAACATCTTCAACCCTGCTAATGCCTGGAATTGCATTCCATTTCCCACAGAGAAAGAATATGCATGTTTTCCTGCAGGTTGCATAGAATCTGGGTACGTGAATATGAGATTTTTTTTAAGTAGCAAAATACTTTACATATGAATTAAAATTGTAAATTTCAGATATGTTAGAGGGAAGTTCAACAGACATCGAAACATGCACATGCTTTCAAGTATTCCCAAGAGTGCTCTTGAACAAATTTAAAAACTCTGTAGAAATGGTGACTATGACATATGCATATTTTATTGGACAAAAATACTACTGGCCCAGGATCATTTGGAAAGTTATGCTGTTTTTTCCTAGAAGAGAAGAATGCAGTACTTTCTTCTCTTCCCCCTGTGGCTTAAAGTGTACATTTGGGAAATGGCTAACTAACGTCACACTATAGTAGGATACCCCAGAGCTCAGCAGAAACCAAGAGACAGGGGAAATAAAACAATGGATTTGGTATTATTAGCACCATTCACAACACAGTTAACAAATAATGGTCATAATCTTTTCATAATCCATTAATTCTTCTTACTATAATAGTTGTTGACTTCCATGTTCAGCTAAGACCACTTGATAATTAAAGTGAGTCAGGAGCAATTCAGCTGGAAAGAATAATTCCGCATTAAAAATCACCTCGGAAAAAGAAGGATAATTTTGGTAGCCTTCTCTGAGACATAAAAGGAGAGACAGGAAACTGATCCTACCTCCCTCCACCCACGAAAGAGCACAGATTATACCTTGACCATGAGGAGCCTCTTAAAGCAAGTTCATTTTCATTTCTCATTTCTCTCCTCTCTTACTCTCTTGAAGAAGTGATTGTGATTATCATTTCAGAAAGCAGACATGACATCTGTTTAACAAACTGCCTGAGAAATACTTTGCAGGTCTATGGAAAAATTATTTAAAAAGCAAAAATAAAGTAAAGCAGCAGCATATTTACTAGTTCCTTCAGCTGAAACCAAATTCCCTTTAAATTTGCTTAAAGATATTGTAATTACACTGCATAATCTTTCCTACTTAATGCCCTACACTCTTTATAAGCCTACAGAAATTAAATTCATCTTTGATGACTCAGTTCAAATGTCACTTTGTCCATGAAGTCTTCCTCGTCTCTCCCAGATTAGGCACTTTGACACAGCTTTCTTTTGTGCTCTGAAATGCCTGTATTATACTGCATATTCCTCTATCAAAGTCCTTATGAAAGTGTGTTTAGCTCATTGGCTTGTACAACAGTGCCAACCAACTCCTGCCTCAACAAAGCAATAGAGCAAACCCCAAAATACCAATGGCATAGAACAATAAGCATTTATTTTACTCATAGACCCATGGGTCAGCTGGGTGGTCTGTTTCACATGTTCTATGTGTTGTCTACGGTAAGTAGAAGACAAGGGGAAGTTCTTCCTAAGGTAATGGAAGTACAAAGGCATAAAAGAGCAAGTGGAATTACGTGAGGACTCTAAAACCTTGGCTCAAAACTCACTTTTTCCATACATATTTGGCCAAGGCAAGTCATGTGGCCAAGTCCAAAGTCAGAAGAGAGAGGAGTACACTCCCTGCATTATGAAACCATGGTGAAAATGTGGATGCAGGGAGGGAGTGAAAACACTGAGGCCAATAATTAAATCTGCCACAACGCTAGTATGGCAAGTGTCACACATTCAATAGTGATTTGTTGGATGAATTGAATGAATGAACAAACTGAAAATATTCAGAACAAATCCAAAGTTGTCAAAATAAAATATACCTTTAAATATATATGTATTCAAGTGTTTAAATCCTCCTCACTAAGCTTTGAGTTATACATTAAAACTTACTTGGACTTAAGTGCCTTATTAGTTTTCTATTTCTGCTATAATAATTGCCACAAATATAGCGGCTTAAAACAATACATATTATCTCACAGTTATGAGACCAGAAGTGTAAAATGGATCTCATTGGGCTAAAATCAAAGTGTTGGAAAGACTATATTCACTTCAGAGACTCTGGGAGAGAATTCATTTTCTTGCCTTTTTCAGCTTCTAAAGGCTGCCCACATTCCTTGGCTCATGGCCCCCTTCCATCTTTAAAGCCAGCAAATGTCAATCAAGTCTTTCTCACATTGCATCACTCAGATGCTTTTCTGCCTTCCTCTTCCATTTTCAAAGGCCATTTGATTACAGTGGGCTCAATCAGAAAATCCAGAATAATCTCATAATTTTAAATTCAGCTAATTAGCAACCTTAATTTAACCTACAACCTTCATTTTCCTTTGCCATTCCCAGCTGGTACAGTGATAAAGAATTCACCTGCCAATGCAGGAGATACTAGAGACTTGGGTTCGATCCCTGAGTCGTGAAGATTGTCTGGAATAGAAAAAGGCTAACCCACTTCAGTATTCTTGCCTGGAAAATTCCATGGACAGAGGAGCTTGACAGGCTACAGTCCATGGGGTTGCAGAGTTGGACATGACTGAGTGACTGAGCAGGCACACACAATATGTAACCAACACATTCACAAGTTCCATGCAGACGATATGGACATCTTCAGGTGGGGGCGGGGGGCGGGGGGGGCACGAAAAGAATGATTTTATCTACCACACGGCCACAACATATTATAATAGAAAAAGCACAGATCCAGGAAATAGTTTTGGTTTGAGTCCTAAGACTAGACAGAAATAGTGAATTGGACGTGTGTGCAAGCTGAGTTCCTTCAATTGTGTCAGACTCTTCATGACCCTACGGGCCATACCCAGGCTTCTCTGTCCATGGGATTCTCCATGCAAGAATGTTGGAGTGGGTTTCTATGCTCTCCCTGCAGGGGATCTTCCTGACCCAGGGATCAAACCTACGTCTCCCACATCTCCTGCATTGGCAGGAGGGTTCTTTACCACTGAGCCACCTGGGAAGTCCAGTAAATTGCACAAGCCCTTTCAAATTTTGGTTGTTTCTGGTGGAATGAAAAGGTTGTCCTAGCTGATCTCTATGTTCCTCCCAACTCAAATTCCCTTGATTCTATGACTATAGTACATCTAATTAGACTTGAGTGTTAGAAGATATTAAAGGCAAATTCATCATCAAAAAAAAAAGAAGTAAAAGCTTAGCAGCATTAGGGAACACAGAGGAGGGTCATTAATAATTCTCTCTGGGTGGCTATGGAGAATCCCATGGAGGGAGGAGCCTGGTAGGCTACAGTCCATGGGGTCACAAAGAGTCGGACACGACTGAGCAACTTCACTTTCACTTTCTGGGTGGCTATAGAGGACTTCATGGAGGAGATGAGATCTGAGCTTATACGCCCTTGGAGTGTCAGAACAAAGGCAATCTGGGCATGGGAACCAATGTGGAGGACATGGGCACTGAAAGGGCATCAGTTGTGTAAGACACGGGGTATGTGGAGAACGGAAAGAAATTCCATGTGGACAGAGCTATAAATGTAGAGGAGAAGAGGCTGGAAGTCTAGAGTCAGGCCAGATTGCAGTAACTTCAGTAGGCAAAGGAAAGACATCAGTAACTTTTTTAAAATCAGCAAAGCAGCAACATAGTAAGTTTTGTATGTTTTAGAAAGATAATGCAGGAAAAACAATTTTCTTAAAGATCTAAAAATCAAAAAAAAAAAAGAGGGAAAGAATAACACTTTTTTTGTGTCTAAGCTTACTATTGTTTTTCATGTGTAAAACACTCATTTGTTTAGAATAAAAACATTTCAAACTTACCATTTAAAAATAGATTACATAAACAAAGTAAGATTAACCATATAAACAAGGTTTAGAGAAGTAAATTTTCTACCCGACTCAAAAGTGGCCACTGGCTGTATTTGCCAAGCTCTTACTGACAAATCTTTCTTAAGAGTCTAATCCTGTAACTATGTCCTTGCTGCATGTGCTTAGTCACTCAGTCGTGTCCGATTATTGCAGGCCTTTGTACTGTAGCCCACCAGGCTCCTCTGTCCATGGGATTTTTCAGGCAAGAATACAGGAGTGGGATCTTTAGGTGAGAAGGGTTGCCATTTCCTTCTCCAGGGGATTTTCCCAACCCAGGAATCAAAACTCTGTCTCCTGCTTTGCAGGTGGATTCTTGACCCTCTGAGCCATCAGGAAAGTCCTCTAATACTATAGGTTCCTGTTCATTCCTTGCTATTTAGTAAGTTAGCAGAATCCAAAGCTCTGGGATATTTAATTGCCAATTTAATTAACTTCATCTCCTCATCAGAAGCACTGAGATCTTGAATGATCAGAATGTGCTATTCCTATTGAATTTCTCACTTTACTAAAGAAATGTTCAGGTATGATGTGTCCTTTCATTCCTTGTCTCTCCTTCCTTGTAGTTCTCCAATGGGCTAATCTTGCTCCCACTTCGGGGCAGTGGGGGGAGGGGAGGTTCACCCTGCTATTTCTCTCTCAACTGACAGCAGAGTGGTGTCCAGGATGGAGTCACTCAGGACCCTCTTGAGACAAGCCGATTGGACTCAAAGATGACTTTATCACTTACTTGTGCACTATTAAGTTCCTTAACTACTCCATGTCTTAGTTTCTCCATCTGTACAATAAGGATAAAAATAATATACACTAAAGGATTGTTATAAGCATCTGATGAGTTATTATTTGCAAAAGGCTTAGAAAACAGGCATCATGTAAGTATTTATCAAAGAGATATCCCAGATTGTCAGATATGTGAGAAATACTAACTCCATACTTCCTTAAGCTGCTAGAGTATGATTTTCTGATCCTTAGAGAAGAACATAATCTTAATTAATACATGTGCCACCTAAGGCCTTTCAAAACCTGGCCCTTTACTTCCTTTCTAAGCTCATTCCTCATCCCTCTCTCCACTCCTTTTGCCCAAGTTTCCAGAATCACACTATTAATTTGCCCATTTATCCTTAGAGACCCACTCTGCCCCCTCAATGTCACATCATGCAGAAAGACTTTCTTAACTCACTCATCACACTATGTTGCAATGATTTCTTTAGAGGTGTCTTTGGGGCTTATTTTCAATGTCTGTACAGAACTGCAACAGCATGATTAATTTATGAATAAATGTTGAATGAATGAAGGCATCACTGTTCTTATTCTTGCCTTCAGGTCATTAGGATTAGATTATTAACAGTTTAGTCTGTGCTTTTACAGTAAAAATATGAAGAAAGCACAATGTGGTCAATGTTTTAAATTACCATATCCCTTTTGTTATCTGAAATTTTATTCCTGTATTTGAACATCTCTTCAAATACAGGTTGTTGTGTGTGTGTGTGTGTGTTTTTAATGATTTAATATATTAGGCAAAACACGAATAAGATGTTTACTTTGAAATATTTTTGCAAAATCTCATCTTTGTAATTCAAAAAGAATAAGACCTTTACCCTTATGAACAAATTCAGTTTTGTTCTTTAGTTTTGCAATTCCGAGAGGAATAACTTTCAAGTGTCTTTTATATTTAAAACTAGGTTTTTCCTCAAATTATAAAATGCCAGTATCAACAGGGCAAACAATAAATACTTTGTGTTTGAGAATATTTACTAAGTACTTTGTTTGATGTGCTTTACCATGTCAATCACAGTATCCAGCTCACTTGAAACCTTATTATGAAAGGTTTTTTTTTATAAAAAGGTTCTCTGCCAGTCTTCTATAATTTTCCCATTTATAGCTACTGCTATTGCACTCATCAAGGCTTCCATATCACCCCCACCTCCTCTCTTCAGTTCATAAAGTCCTTGCTCCATTGATTATTTCTCCTCTTTTCTGTACCTTCAAATTTATCCTTTCCATTAACTCCTACTTCTCAACAAATTTTGTCTTGGTTTGGAATCTTAAACAAGGAATCAACTGCAAGTATTTTATTTGGGAGGTAATCCCAGGAAACAGAGAGGGGAATGGCAATGTGGCCCTTTTCATAGGGCACTCAATAACTGGTCTTCTTGATTCTGGTCTTGAGTCCCTCCCATTGGTTGTTCTCACTACTATCAGAATAATCTTTCTAAAATGTTTCATCATCTCCTGCACAATAGGCTCCATGTTTCCCATCACTCACCAGGTGTAAGTGAAGCTGATCTGAAAGACCCTTCCCAACCTATCTCTGCCTGTCTTTCCAGTTGTATGTCTTGCTACTTTCTCATCAAGCTATATGGCAGCTCTCTAACAAGCCATGCATTCTTATATGAACATTTGTCTGTGCTCTTATCTCCTCCTACAAGTGGACTCTTACACAAATTTTCAAGTTTGCAATAGTCTTTTATTTCCCCTACTTCTTCAAACTTCTCTAGATCAACTTATGATCAGTCCCCACCACACTTAAAACTTCAGCTCAAGCCCATAGCATTGTTATTGTTCATCCCAGGTCTACGTGTTATACATCTCCCAACCTCAATATTGTAAACCAGCCCATGAAAACAAGCTTTCCTTTAACAATTAACTGAGCTACCACAAGTGCACAGCTACAAGGATGAAGAGGACATACATAGGCCTGTCTCAAAGAGCTTTTATTTTGGAAGTAAAGTATTTTGGGGGCAGAAAAGTTTTCCCTTCTTCCTTTTTAGTTTCTTTATAGTGAAGTCACTCAGTTGTGTCCAACTCTGCGACCCCATGGACTGTAGCCTACCAAGCTCCTCTGTCCATGGGATTTTCCAGAAATAGTACTGGAGTGGATTGCCATTTCCTACTCCAGGGGATCTTCCCGACCCAGGGATCAAACCCAGGTCTCCCGCATTGTAGACAGATGCTTTACCATCTGAGCTACCAGGGAAGTCGTTCGTTTCTTTAGCTTACCTAAGAAATACTTTAACATAAGACAGATCAGAAGAAAACCAAACTTCCTACTTACAGAAGCCCCATAGAAATATGATACTCCCCTTATAATCTGGTAATTGAGGCTTATATACCATCCTGAATGAAGAGGAGGGGAGAGGTCTGGGGCTTCAGATGGGAGGAAGGCAATTCATGGGAAGATGAGGAGAGTAAACATTGTAAACAACTGTTTGCCATGCCATGCAGAGCCGTCTTCCTGATATAAAAAGTTATCTCTGGTAAAAGCTCTCTTTCGGTACAGATTCCCTATCTAAATTATTTTAGATATTAAGGGAGAGGTAAACAGCTCTTCCTGAATCTGTTGGGCCTTGCCTGTCTTTCATTTTATTCTTTTTGGGCTGTGTTAGGTCTTCGCTGCGGCACGTGGGCGTCTCTCTAGATGCAGAGCACAAGTTCTCCAGTTGCCCCACAGCATGTGGGATCTTGGTTCCCTGATCAGGGATCAAACCAACATCCTTTGCACTGGAAGGTAGATTTTTAACCACAGGACCACTAGGGAAGTTGCCGGGCCTTGACTGTCTTTAGCTTGAGATAATCCCCACACTCAAGTGGCACATTCTGGGATGGCGTATCGTGCTCCCCAGCAGTATGAAAGTGAAGTGAAGTCGTTCAGTCGTGTCCGACTGTTTGCGACCCGTGGACTGTAGCCCACCAAGCCTCTCCGTCCGTGGGATTCTCTAGGCAAGAATACTGGAGTGGGTTAAATACAGGCAATTTTAAAACCAGGTGCAGAGCTACACATTTTATAAATGAGATGCAGCTACACAATTGTAGGAGTTCATAGTAGGGAAAGACGACTTGTGGCAATAAGTTTTAACTTTCCCAAATAGTACCTATCTAGGATTTTTTCCAATTTTGACTTGCTCTTAAATACTCAAAACTCCCATGGAAGAAAATATCTTTATTTAGGTTAAAAAAAAAAAAAAAAGACTTGTTGGGTTGTCTTAACTATGATTTTTATGGTTACTCTCTAAGGCTCATTTTATGAATCCAGACTTTTTTTTTCTGTGTTTATTTCCATCAGTGTGACTTCATCACCAAGGAAAATCATTTACACCTTCATTCATTAAACATTTGAGGATCTACTATGCAAAATAAACTATACCAAGAGACTAATCATAGGAACAATAATAAATTGCTTTCACCAGTTTTACATCTTTGAAGGGCAAACATTTTCATCATTAACAATTGTGGTTGATTTTAACTAGAAGTTTGTGCCTTTATATTGCTATTTTAACACTCATTTTGTTTCCCCTTAAAGACAGCTCATTTTCATTGTTCTAGCTTGCTGTTTCAATGACAGCTTTGTAGCATTCAAAATAAGACTGAATACCTAGACTAATTTTAGATGAATGAAAGGGAAAAAAGTCAACAGATCCAAAGAAAGGGAAGAAAAATTCATTACAAGGAAGGCATAATCTATATTTAACACTATGTTTCTTTCGGTTAATGCATTTTTTCACAATTATTTCTTAGTATCAACTCCTAGAAGCAAGTTCAATTTGCTTACTGCATGAATGGTCTGCACTTTAAATACTGGAGTTTCGGAAAATAAACACACCTTAAAAATCCTTGCCAGTAAACACAAAGCAAACACCACATGCCATCAGTGACACAGCTGGAAATACAGACTTTCCATACTTAATAGACTCTGGTTAACATTTTACAACTCGAGTAACTGTCACATGAGCTCAGCATTTCAACAAGCCACGGTCAGTGAGAAGAAGAACTAAAATGGTACTTTTCTCCATGCAGCATTTTTGTGTTCTTTATTTGTCTTGAAAAATATGAAATGCTGCAGTTATCCTGTAATGCCTATGAACTGAGTTATTAAATAAATGACTGCAGCCCTGGGCAGCAGTGGGCCATGACACTCACAATGCAAATTCAGCCGGATGGATGAGCCTGGCACAGGACATCCTCATTGGGACGTTCGTTAGCCTCACTTTACAACTGTCAGAAATGATATCTGTTATTCAGCCCGACCCAGGCTCTGAGAAAGACTTCTATGGCAATTGATGGTAAAACACAGAAAATGATCTGAGAAAAAGCAAACCTATTTGAAAAGCTGACAAACAAAATGGCATAAATAAATAAATATCAATACTTCTTAGAGGATTAAAAGGTAATACTAAATAATAATTATAGATCAGAGTCAGACAAAGGAAAGGCATTCAACTTTACCTAAAAGAGTTCCATGACAGTTTACTATACTAGTCCCTAATTCACACATTTGTTTCTAAGCCTGTAGTATATCTTCATGAGTTACTCAAGTATGTAAATACCCCTGCTCTCATTATGCTCCTCTGGCATTATTTTACATATGTCCATATTCAGGGAAAATTAGAGGCCTCTCAGATACTCCCATGTATTCCAGATAATTTAGGGACTCGGATGGTAAAGAATCTGCCTGCAATGCAGAAGACCTTGGTTCCATCCCTGGGTTAGGAAGATCCCCTAAAGAATGGCATGGCAACCCACTCCAGTATTCTTGCCTGGAGAATACCCATAGACAGAGGAGCCTGGTGGTCTACCATCCATGGGGTCGCAAAGAGATGGACACGACTGAGCAACTCAGCACAGCACAGGAAAGAGAAGACACAGCCTTACAGAGTAGAAGCTGACTTGTCACTGGCATGCAGTAGCCCACCAAGACCTCTCCATCCTTGGAACTCCTATACAGTTTTTATCTCCACTTGACATTATCTCTCTTCATTGTCTTTTCATTTGTATTTCCCCCTCCCCACTTGGAATCACAATTTTGGTACACATGACAATGCGACTCTTCACTTCTCTGGCTCAGTGCTTAGTGTTGTGCACTGACTGGTTTTTAAGAAATAGGGAGATGGTAACGATAACCCTGTATGCGAGACAGCAAAAGAGACACAGATGTATAGAAGAGTCTTTTGGACTCTGTGGGAGAGGGAGAGGGTAGGATGATTTGGGAGACTGGCATTGAAACATGTATAATATCATATATGAAATGAATCACCAGTCCAGGTTCAATGCATGATACTGAAGGCTTGGGGCTGGTGCACTGGGACGACCCAGAGGGATGGTATGGGGAGGGAGGAGGGACGGGGGTTCAGGATGGGGAACATATGTATACCTGTGGGGGATTCATGTTGATGTATGGCAAAACCAATACAATATTGTAAAGTAATTAACCTCCAATTAAAATAAATAAATTTATATTAAAAAAAGAAAGAAATAATTGTTTAAAATCTTTAATAAATAGTTGTTCAAAGTATGGAAAACCATGTGATGCCTGATTGGCAATCCCAGTGTCCACAGTTCTTCCTCTACAAGGAGGCCATCTTGCCCCTAAAGACTTTATTTTCACTGTTAAATGTAAAAGCAGTGTTACCCTTGCATCAGGTAAATTAAATATCGACTCAGACATTTCTGTTAACAGAAAAAATCTTGCCAACAGTTTAGAATTCCTGAGTCATTCTTTAGGTGTTCTGTCTTCAGAAATGTTTAGATTCCAATTTGCATTCATCTTCAACACATAATATCAGTACCACACTTGCCATACTCAACAGGTATTTTCATAGTATATTCATAGTCTTTCAGGGCCTCCCTGGTGGCTCAGAAGGTAAAGAATCTGCTTGCAATTCGGGAGACCTGGGTTCAAATCCCTGGGTCAGAAAGATCTCCTGGAGAAGGGAAATGGCAACCCACTCCAGTATTCTTGCCTGAAGAATTCCATGGACAGAGGAACCTGGCAGGCAGTCCATGGAGTTGCAAAGAGTCAGACATGACTGAGTGACTAACACTTCCACTTTTCATAGTCTTTTAAAAGAAATTTCACTACTTCAAGGGGTGGCGGGGGTGGCGGGGGTGGGGGTGTGCGGGGGCGGGGTGGGAAGAGCCTTTTTAAAAATGCGTGGGCTTGTAGCATTTTCAGCGCAGTGTTTCCTGAACAGACAATGACCTGAAATATCTTCACATGGATCCTATGAAACCTTTAACAAGACATTTCTCAAGAAAATGGCACCCCAGAAACACATACATGTGTGAGGACACACACCGCTCACACACAAAACACTGTTTTAATAGCCAAGGGCACTTTGGCACAATGCGGGGCGGTGGCTGTCAACACAAACAGATGGTCAAAGAAGTGGGCAAACACTTCGAGTGAACTAGTTCCATAAATGGAGTTTTTTATTTCATTTTAAATGCCATACTTACTTAACCAGCTTTCAGACAAGATGATACATGTAGCCAGTTGGAAACAGTTCCCTGCCAGGCTTCTGTGTTTTTATGACAAAATTAAAAGTCCACAGATGGAATAACTCAAAGCTAATTCTTACAGAGTTTGTTTAGTTAGAATGGGGGGGGGGGGCGGAGGAGAATACCATATTGCTTCAAATTAAAGCCACATCTACAAAATAGGAGATTTTTAATTAGGAACGGTAGAAATGGCTTTTTAAAGAAATAGCAAGTCTGTTTTTTAAGCGAGAAGAATTATTTATCCATTAAAATAGCAACCTCCCCCAAAGAGTTTGAGGATCGTCTAAAAGATTCTTGATTCCAAGCTCAGTCCCCAAACATCTCAGCATCCTCTCAATCAGTTCTTTGAAAAATATCAGTTTGCCACTTCAGCTATCTTCTAAATATATACAGTCTTTGCATCCCGACTTCCCTAGTCATTAAATTTCAAAATCCCAGAGAAAGACTTCTGCAAGTAAGCTATAGGAAGAGAGGTGCTAAGAGAAGATGTAGAGGAGACCACTGTCTTGGCATGGTGCATTCTTTGAAAGATTTGCAAGTCTGTTAGAGTATTGAGCTGGTTCTTTTCATGAGGAAATAAAATAGAACTGATGTTTTGCCTAACATGGTAGCTCATGTATAAAAGCATGAAAAGCATACAATACTGCCTATTGGGCAAGAAAGAAAATAAAAAGAGAGAACCCAAAATGAAAGAAAAACTATGTCAAATGGAATATGTTCCCTAATCTTTCAATTTAAAAACAAACCTAGGCATATAAAATTCAATTGCAAAAACTAAGCTCTACAAAGAAATTTTCTCTATAGTTTTTCAGTGTAACAAATATCCATTCAGAAGTCCCAAAGCAAATTTTTAAAAAGATGTAATCAATAAAATCATTATATGGGTCTACATAATATAAAAAGAAGTTGTTTTCATTTATTACCAATTAACTGATTTCACTTGATAGAATTAACTTGCTAGTTTCAGGTAAATCTAAGTGTCTACATTATACACAGGAAGTAAACATATATCAGCTTCTATTTGTCTTCTAGAAATACATGTACTTATTTCCACAAAAGACATTTTTCAGTGCCAAAGGTGGTGGCACAGAAAAAATTCTTAGCAATAAACAACATTCAACATTTGCTAGGAAACACCTGGTCTTCTTCCAGAAGACCACTCTGCGCCCCTAGACTCATGGAACCTGAGCAAGCCAACCAATGCATAGACTAAGACCCTGAAAAAGCAAAATGAATCTCTTTTCACTACCAGGCATCCAGCAATTAAAGCCAGGGATTCTCAAGTGTTCAGGACCACAGATAAATGGGTGAATGCTGCTGCTGCTGCTAAGTCGCTTCAGTCGTGTCTGACTCTGTGCAACCCCATAGACAGCAGCCCACCAGGCTCCTCCATCCCTGGGATTCTCCAGGCAAGAATAGAACAGACCAAATCCCAACTTCCACATTATTCACTGAAGGATTTACCTGTGACTTCAATTTCTTTGAGGCAGAAACTGGTCTTGTTATCTGATGTTCCTTGTTTTTCATCTGATTATCTTTTATTTTAGGAATTCTTTTTAGTCATCTTTTAAAAACTTCTCTGCCATTAAAAAAGGACTGTTTCTTCAATCTTCACTTAACTGTTTAAGGAAATCACCACAGGACTACCTGAAAATTAGCACTTCTCTCAATACAATATGGACTTCATCAAAAGAAGTTGCCATATTCCACTGCCTATTTGAAAGTGTTCTGCAGACTTTAGTTTGCCAGGAATGGTAGACTTTGGATATGTTTTGGTTGTTAAAGAAGCACCAGGTCTTTAAATGAAAAAAGGTATCTCTGTGGCTCTTAATAGGAAAGCAGAAGATACAGAGAATGTGAAAGTCCAGTATTTTGGATACTGACAAGTAAGTGTTGTCTAACTAGAGTGGATTTTAAGCTGCGAAAGTCAAAACTTTGTACACCACTGTTTCTACAGAGTCAAGAACAGGGCTTGGTACAAAGTAGAAGCTCAATAAGTATTTGTTGAATATTGATCAAACAACTGAACAAAGGATTTCATAAAGATATGATACTATAAAATCATAGCTTATATTTGGCTCTAAGAATTTTTGGCAGTTAAGCAGATAACAGAGAAAGTATTTAGCTTCTGTCTACAGAGTAGTTTGTACACCACTGTTTCTAGAGAGCCTGGAATAGGGCCTGGCACAAAGTAGAAGCTCAATAAATATTTACTGGATACTGATCAAATAAATGAATTGAAAGTATTTAATAAAAATTATACTATAAAATCATAGTCTATATTAGGCTCTAAGATTTTTTGGCAGTTAAGTAGATAACAGAGAAATTATTTAGCTTCTGTCTGTAGAGTAGGCATCAGTTATTGAAAAGCACTCTATTATTCTTTCTCAGCACAAATACATCCATTAGAATGATGAGTGAAGTGCTCATTAGTCAACCCGAATACTAAAAGTGGTGGAGGCTAGCTCACTCAAAGCCTGACCTTTCCAAACATTTTGCTTCTTAAAAAAAAATAGACAACATTTCCCTCCCTAATCTTCCCTTTTTGATCCTCTGGCTAATTGGGGAGCAATCTCTCTTTTAACTTTGCCAAATATTGCAGAATATTTTCAGTAAATGTCAGCATAAATTGAAAGCAACACTAACATGGTAGATGTGTTTCATTTTCTGATCACGTGTAACAAACTTAGTCTTTGCTCTTGTTCTTCCCCTATTAGTATTGATTTTTCCAGTTGATAATGGATGGCAGAAAAAGACTCATTGAAACATTTTCACCCTTTGGCCTTACCAAGAGCTTAATTGTTGTCATGAATACACAACGGAGATTTTTTAATACCTTTAAAATAAGCATTTATGCTACTATTCTGATTGTACTATGCCCTCATTATCTTTATATTTAATATTGCAGAAATGATGAATTTAATATGCTGGTGAAGCAAGGGAAAACCAATAAGTCTGTGATTGCTAATTTCCTTTACCCGGAGGACAAGTTCTGTCGCAGAAGTTATTGCTTGTAACTCTGGATACATCCTTTAATTCCTCTGAACCTTGATTTTGTCTCTAAAAATGGGATACTACCTAGCTCATGGCACTTCTTTAAGGATTAATTCAGAAAATATATGAAATTACCTCACTAAGATATGTTTAAGTACTTCTATTCAGAGCTTTTGGAATATGTGATAAAATTGTAAGAGTATCAGCAAATAAGCCTTAACAAAAGAAGTACATTTTAGAAAATAAATCCTGTACTAGGCACAGATTAAAGTGGCCAAGTCACTCATACCAACTTCAACTCTACATTTTATTGTATTAATATTGGTTATTATCCTAAGTGTTTTAACCTTTTTCCTTTTTCAAAAGCAGGCAAAACAAGAGGATACAGAATCAAGAACAGGTTAGAGAGCTTCAAGTCAGCAGCACAAGGTCAGGGACTAATAAACCACATGAAGGTTAACCAAGAAACTTAACTATAATGTGCCCCTGGAGTAAAATTCTCCCTTAATGGAAACCACCTTCTGGTCTTTCAGTCTCCTACCTGTTCATTGTAGTCAGTCATGACCACAGCATGTATAATTTCTTCCTGGAACTTTCTAAGAAGTGAAAGAAAATCACTGAGAACCATACTCAACTTTCTACTCCAAGCCTTCCGGGGGAAGGCATGAGTCTACCAGCTGCCAGATAGCAGAGCCTGGGCTGAGCCACCCACACAGCCCCACAGATGGGTCACAGGAGAGCCCCCGAGTCACAAGACACAGCCAGTGCCTCCCCAGTCACCTCACCTTTCTCTTTACCCAGGAGAAAACTGAGGACTAGAGAAGAGGGCACAGGTTGCTGAGGACAGAAACTGGACACAAGGGCATAAATGTCCAATGCATAAATTAAGACCCTAAAAAAGCAAAATGGATCTCTTTTCACTCCCCAGCATCCAGCAATTAAAGCCACACCCTCCATCAGTTCAATTCAGTTCAGTTCAGTCGCTCAGTCGTGTCTGACTGCAACCCCATGAACCGCAGCACACCAGGCCTCCTTGTCCATCACCAACTCCCGGAGTTTACCCAAACTCATCTCCACTGAGTCAGTGATGCCATCCAACCATCTCATCCTGTTGTCCCCTCCTCCTCCTGCCCTCAATCTTTCCCAGCATCTGGGTCTTTTCAAATGAGTCAGCTCTTTGCATCAGGTGGCCAAAGTATTGGAATTTCAGCTTCAACATCAGTCCTTCCAATGAACACCCAGGACTGATCTCCTTTAGGATGAACTGGTTGGATCTCCTTGCAGTCCAAGGGACTCTCAAGAGTCTTCTCCAACACCACAGTTCAAAAGCATCAATTCTCCAGCACTCAGCTTTCTTTGTAGTCCAACTCTCACACCCATACACGACTACTGGAAAAACCACAGCCTTGACTAGATGAACCTTTGTTGGCAAAATAATATCTCTGCTTTTTAGTATGCATCTGGGTTGGTCATAATTTTCCTTCCAAGGAGTAAGTGTCTTTTAATTTCATGCTCCAGTCACCATCTGCCGTGATTTTGGAGCCCCAAAAAAATAAAGTCTACCACTGTTTCTACATCTATTTGCCATGAAGTTGGGACCAGATGCCATGATCTTCGTTTTCTGAATGTTGAGTTTTAAGCCAACTTTTTCACTGTCCTCTTTCACTTTCATCAAAAGGCTCTTTAGTTCTTCTTCACTTTCTGCCATAAGGGTGGTATCATCTGCATATTTGAGGTTATGGATATTTCTCCCATCAATCTTGATTCTGGCTTGTGCTTCATCCAGCCTGGCATTTCTTATGATGTACTCTGCATATAAGTTAAATAAGCAGGGTGAGAATATACAGCCTTGATGTACTCCTTTTCCTATTTGGAACCAGTCCTGTTCCATGTCCAGTTCTAACTGTTGCTTCCTGACCTGCATATAGGTTTCTCAAGAGGCAGGTCAGGTGGTCTGGTATTCCCATCTCTTGAAGAATTTTCCACAGATTATTGTGATCCACACAGTCAAAGGCTTTGGCATAGTCAATAAAGCAGAAATAGATGTTTTTCTGGAACTCTCTTGCTTTTTCCATGATCCAGTGGATGTTGGCAATTTGATCTCTGGTTCCTCTGCCTTTTCTAAAACCATTTTGAACATCTGGAAGTTCATGGTTCACATATTGCTGAAGCCTGGCTTGGAGAATTTTAAGCATTACTTTACTAGCGTGCGAGATGAGTGCAATTGTGAGGTAGTTTGAGCATTCTTTGGCATTGCCTTTCTTAGTGATTGGAAGGAAAATTGACCTTTTCCAGTCCTGTGGCCACTGCTGAGTCTTCCAAATTTGCTGGCATATTGAGTGAAGCACTTTCACAGCATCATTTGATACTATAGTCTGTGGAACTCTCCAGGCCAGAATACTGGAGTAGGTAGCCTTTCCCTTCTCCAGGGGATCTTCCAAAACCAGGGATCAAACCCAAGTCTCCTGTACTGCAGGCAGATTCTTTACCAGCTAAGCCACAAGGGAAGCCCACATCCTCCATTGTAAGTAGGAATACACTGCAGGGAAGCAGGAAAGAATTCTGATTTCATTCACCACTAATATGGGGTAAACTCAGTTATAAAAATTTTAAATTTATGAACTCATTATATGTTGCACCTTTAGAGAAAGCATTAGTTCAGTTCAGTCACTCAGTCGTGTCCGAGTATTTGCAACCCCAAGGACGGCAGCACACCAGGCTTCCCTGTCCATCACCAACTCCCGAAGCTGACTCAAACTCATGTCCATAGAGTCGCCGATGCCATCCGACCATCTCATCCTGTGTCATCCACATAGAGAAACATATGTGGTCCATATCTATTCCTTTATCAAATTTTATAATTCCTTTATTAATACAGCACACCTCACTTCCTTTTAAAGAGTCAAGTTTATATTTTTATTCTTTCCCCAGAAGCAACAAACTCCATTCTTTCATTTTCAGCAAGTTAAAGAACATACACACACTCAAAAATCACCATGAAATATTTCTGCATCTTTTATGGAGAAATTGTATTTTTTTTTGTTGGTTTTTTGTTTGTTTGTTTGCATGTGCCCAGGGTTTCTGCTTGGTACAGAACAAAAGAAATGTTTCTTTCCACTTCCTGAGAAGCATTTTTGAATTATGAAAACCTCAGTGTCTTCTCTCATTCCCCTACCTTACCCAAGAGAATCTAAAAGATTTAGACCACCATGGGCTTATACAGAGATTAGTAAACAATGGCTTGGTTTTTATAAAATGGTATTTGAAACTACTGTTTATATTTCTGAACTACCTTTGAAGAGTAACACCCCTTACCAGAGCTCTACAAAGAATGTAATATAACTTTAGAAAGAATGTGTTATTGATTACTGAATGTAGTCAGTAACAGGACAAAATGCAAATACACTTCATGACAAATAGACTTGGATCACAGCCTTAAAATTACTTTACCAAATTTTATTTTTAACATTCAGAGTTCTGGCATAGAAAGGAGTAGCTAAACAACCTTCCCAATGTCAAGCTGGAGAATTTTTCTCTTCTCCTAAGTAATTGTTATAGATGACGGCTATTTCTCTACCAAAAATGACACTAAAGCAAAATGCAAGCAAAAACCGAAGAATATGGAATGTTATATGTGGAAAAATCAAAATCGCATACTTTTAAAACCATGAAATAAATACCATGAGTTTTTAAATTTGTTTGAATGATCATATCATACTTACTTTTGTATAGAACGTGCTAGTGGTTTCCATTTGTGTTTAGAGTAAGCTCCTAATGCCTGCCACAGTCATAACAATCTGAACACTGCAAGCCCAATCTCTTCCCCTCTATGGAGTTCTCTATGCTCCAATCTCTTTGTCCTTCTTTCACTTTTAGGAATTTCCAAAGGTCTTTTCTGCTTAGGGCTTTCACACACACTCTTCCTGGAATGATTTCTTTTATCCTTCCCACGGCAGTGTCTTCAACCTTCAGAATCCAGCAGAGATGTCAAGTCAGAAAGACCTTTCCAGATCTTCCAGTCTAAAGTAAACAAACCTCCATCACCACAGCTACCTCAAAAGTTTTTCTTTCTCTCAAAGCTTGGTTCTTTTCTTTCATAGTACTCATTACAAAGTCTATGCATGTGTGTGTTTGTGGGTATTGTTATGGTGCATCACCCCCACTTGTCTTAAAGTGCCCTGAGAGCAGGAACCATGCTTGTGTGTATAAAAAAATATGCCCAGTACCTAGCACAGTATGTAGAGTACATGGCAAACACTGAATAAATATTAATATTTGTTAGATAAATAGAAGCTCTCTATTATATATGTTTATCTTTCCTAATATATTTCTCCAGAGTATTTGATATAGGTCATCATTTGAACTGTCCTCTAGGCCTTTTATTGAATTGACACAATGAACATTTGAAAATATCCAATCACAGCAAATAGATGGGGAAAAAGTGGGGAAGTGAAGTGAAGTTGTTCAGTCGTGTCCGACTCTTTGCGACCCCATGGTCTACAGCCGACCAGGCTCCTCTGCCAATGGGATTTTCCAGGCAAGAGTACTGGATTGGGGTGCCAATGCCTTCTCCAAAGGTGGGAAAAGTAATATATTATTTTTATGGGCTCCAAAATCACTGCAGACAGTTACTGTGTGTTAGTAAAGCAGTCGTGTCCGCATCTTTGTGATACCATGGACTGCAGCCCACCAGGCTCCTCTGTCCATGGCATTTCCCAGGCAAGAATACTGGAGTGGGTTTCCATTTCCTCCTATAGAGGATCTTCCCAACCCAGGGATCAAACCCATGTCTCCTGCATTGCAAGCAGATTCTTTCCTGTCTGAGCCACCAGGGAAGCCCTGCAGATGGTGACTACAGCAATGAAAACAGAAGACTCTCCTTGGAAGAAAAGCTATGACAAGTCTGGACAGTGTATTAAAAACAGAGACATCACTTTACAGCAAAGATCTGTATAGTCAAAGCTATGGCTTCTCCAGTGGTCCTGTATGGATGTGACAGTTGGACCATAAAGAAGGGTGAGTGCTGAAGAACTGATGCTTTACAACTGTGGTATTGGAGAAGACTCTTGAGAGTCCCTTGAACTGTAAGGAGATCAAACCAGTCAATCCTAAAGGAAATCAACCCTGAGTATGCATTGGAAGGACTGATGCTGAAGCTGAAGCTCCAATCCTTTGGCCACCTGACATGAAGAGCCAACTCATTAGAAAAGACCCTTATGCTGGGAAAGATTGACGACAAGAAGAGAAGGGTGCAACAGAGGACGAGATGTTTGGATGGCATCACCGACTCAATGGACATTAGTTTGAGCAAAACAGTGAAGATAGTGAGGGACAGGAAGCCTGGCATGCTGCCAGACCATGGGGTCACAAAGAGCTGGGCATGGATGAGTGAACGAACAACAGTAACTGACTTATTAATACTCATATTCTATGAAGAAGTCAAATATCTCATTTAACATCTCTATCATGAAGTTTTCCCAAAACACACAATTGATAAATAGTACTTGCCACATAGCTAAAACATAAATTCAACTCATATCATCCAGTTTGCAAGTGAAAAATGTCCATGATTCAAATACACAGACCAGAAACCAATGCCTAACCATTAAATAAGGACAAAATTAAGAATAAAATAAGCTTTAACTATAATCAAATTTCTGAGCCATGACAGCTAGCAAAGGGGATTTAAAATTCACTGGAAACTTTACATTGTTGATATTTCTAAATATTATTGTTCAAAAGATGTATTGATTCATTTTTCTCTAGTTTTGCTCAATTTTACTTCTCATGCTCAACTCAGATGCTGATAACATCTCCCATCTATAAGGATAATCAGATTAGACTAGATGAGAAATGTCTCCAAACGTTATTAATCATTCCCCCATGATATTAGCATCTACATATGTAGTGCTTTAATCTGCTTATTAGCACAGATATTATGAAGCCTGGTCCCAAGAAGAATAAAACAAGTAATAAACTTTTGCTCTTATCTCATTTGTGGGAAATTATTTTTCCCAAGAAGCTAAGCTACTTCTAAGAAATAACTTATTTCAAAGGGGTAAACACTTTCAAGAAAATACATCCTAAATCTCAACTTTCAAATAATATAATCTGACCTGTTCTCATTATTACTAAAAAATATAAAAATGCTATTGGATAAGAAACAGAATTAAACTTGGTACAAACCCACTGAAGAGAAAAAATTATGTTAACTTCAAATTTCATATTATTAACTGTACTCCTCAAATGAGCTCATGGCTGTTCATTCTCTAAGAACAGCTTGATTATTTCTCTCCACATTTGTGTCATCCTTCTTTGGTTTAAAGTAGGAAAAGAAGAGGTTTCTGCTGCTCAGTTAAGAAGAGAACAAAGGGAGACCCAAGAGGTAATCAGTGAGGGACCCTTCCCTGGACACAGTTCCATCACTGGTTCATATACTCTCAAAGGAAAAATAAAATTCAACCAAAGAGATTGGACAGAAAGGAGATCAAACTTGTCAGTCCTAAAGGAAATCAACCCTGAGCATTCATTGGAAGGACTGATGCTGAAGTTGAAGCTCCAATACTTTGGCCACCTGATGCAAAGAACCAACTCATTGGAAAAGACCCTGATACTGGGAACGATTAAAGGCAGGAGGAGAAGGGGACAGAGAGAATGAGATGGTTGGAGGGCATCACAGACTCAATGGATATGAGTCTGAGCAAACTCTAGGAGAGAGGAAACCTGGCATACTGTAGTTCCTGGAGTCACAGAGTTGGATACAACTTAGCGACTGAACAACAAAAAAGAGATAAAATGCAGTTCATCCTCAAAGCATTATGAGCTGAGGACGAAGTTTATTCCAATTATAGACACTCAATGAAATAACTTGGTAAAAAAATGAAAATTCATGCATATACACACACATACAGTGTTCATAATTTGTCATTCAAAAATTTTAAATAAACTCTTTGATACAACAGCCTAATTTATTACTCAAAGATAGAGATTAAAATTACTGTTCAATGGACTATATAATGGGCCTTACAGATGTCCATTAACAGAGGAAGACTCCCTCCAAAGTACAATAGAATACTAGGTACCACAACCTAGGGTAACTCAGCAGAGCACTTCCTGACTGTACAAACTTCCTGATCTTATAGGTATAGTAACAGTCTATAACCAAAATAAAAATGTAAACTCTTGACCTTGGGATATTTATGGGAAATAAAATAACTGTCTGGTTCAGATGACTTTCTGAGCTTTTGTAAACGTCCCAAGTGATATCTAATTAGAAATGATGTTTATATAACATTAATACAAGTGCTACGATGCTATGTATCAACTACAACTACAGTGTTATGGATCAACTTCTCTGGGCCATAGTACCCAGATAACCGGTCAAACATTACTTGGATATTTCTGTGAAGATGCTTTTGGATGAGATGAACATTTAAAATGGTGACTTTGGGGTCAAGTAGATTACTCCTTGTTATGCATGTGGGCTTCATCCAAGCAGTTGAAGGCCTGAATAGAAGAAAGACGGACCTCTTCATAGAAAGAAGGAATTCTACCATCAGACTGCCTTTGGACTCAAACTACAGCTCTTTCCTGAATCTCCAGCCTTCCAGCCTCTCTCCAGATCTGGGATTCTACCATCACACGTGCCAGGGCTTCCCAGGTGGCACAGTGGTAGAGAATCTGTCTGCCAATGCAGGAGACTCAGGAGATGCCGGTTTGATCCCTGAGTCAGGAAGATACCCTGGAGTAGGAAATGGCAACTCATTCTAGTATTCTTGCCTGGAATAATCTATGGACAGAGGAGCCTGGTGGGCTGCAGTCCATGGGGGTCGCAAAAGAGTCGGACATGACTGAGCACGCATGCACAATCTCGTGTGCTAATTCCTTAAATGAAATCTCTCTATATGCACACATATTATTGGTTCTGTTTCTCTGGCAAATCCTGCATAATACACACACCAGCACAAAAAGTGATCCATTAACATCTATTTTAGAATTACTTTTATGACTTATTTTTAGACATTACCACCATTTTACCATTTAATATCACTTCAGCTTCACAAAGATTTGAAGTCAAAACCAGAAGGCTCTGGAGAACTACTTGGGCTTATTTATTTATGAAACCAGTTGGGGGAGGCAAGACTTTTTCATCTAATTCCTTTTCATTTCTGTTAAAATCATTTTATTTGTGAAAATCTGTTCAAAGGGCAGGGTTTCCCTGGTGGCTCAGGGGTAAAGAATCCACCTGCCAATGCAAGAGACCTAGGTTCAATCTCTGGGTTGAGAAGATCCCCTAGAGAAGGAAATGGCAACCCATTCCAGCATTCTCCTAGGAAATCCCATGGACAGAAGAGCCTGACAGGCTACAGTCCATAGGGTCACAAAGAGCTGGACACAAGTTGGTGACTAAACAACAACAACAATGACAACAATCCAAAAGGCAGAGGGCTCCTGCACCTTAAAGGATGGACAAAGCAGTTCTACAGTGAGAACATTTTCCTTCTAGCTCCTTAACTAAATATAACAGCAAATCAGCTGGAATTATGTGAAAGGACAACTCTGGTACCCAGTAAAGAGCTTTAGATGTGGTTTCTGTTGTCAGGCAAAATGCCCTTGGCTAAATTCTTGTGGACTCGCATTACATTTGAAGAATAAAAAGGAACGAAAAAAACACTCCTAACAGAGAGGAATAACAGCAGAGCTGATTTTCTACAGCAGTTACCTCTGAAAAAGCTGCAGGCACAGTCTATTGAGCATTGTGGCCAGAACTCCCAGCTCCAAGGTCTCCATGTCACAGATGGTTTATCAGGAGAAAAATGATAATGGCTGAAAACTGCATGGGTATTTTATTGTTAATGGGGCCAAGGAAAGGAACAGACTGATATATCACGAATAATGAAAACATCATTCTCATTGTTATACAGCACAAATTACAGACGAAACAAACTGCTAACTTCAGGTACATTGGCCATTGAAATAAGAAGTTTTACGATTGTAAGGACACACAAAGCCTGCCTCTTATCCCACGACAGCTCCACAGCCATGCTTTCTAAGTCTCCTTAATTAATGTCAGGTGTCATTAGAAAGGGAAAAGGAAAGAGCAGGATAACTTGAGAATTTCTCCTAACGCCTCTTGATGTGCACAATCAACCATCTTTGGTTCTTTTTTTCTCCTATAGAAATGTATCAGTTGAGAACACTATGTAATTTGGTGTGTAAGTTATTTGATGCCAAAAGTAATTGATGGTGACCATAAGAATGAGATAAGTATGTGCATGTATTTTTGTTATAGGGTATTCAGGACTCACCTTTCTTCAAAACAGATTATAGCTAATAATTTTAAAGGCAGAATCTGTGTCCAGAATTAAGCAGCAAACTGTCCCAGCAAACTCTAACAAGCAGTGCATGAGTTCTTAATACCAGGAAGATTGTTTGCCAGCAATTATATTCTTCAATAAGAAATTATTTTCCCTTTCTTTCAAGAAGAATCTATTTGTCTTAATTTAAAGAAATTGAGTCATTCTGTTTAAATGGACTTTCCTGGTGACTCAGATGGTAAAGAATCTGCCTGCAGTGGAGGAGACCCAGGTTCAATCCCTGGGTCAGGAAGATCCCCTAGAGCAGAGAATGGCTATCCATTCCAGCAAATACTCCTTACATCCTGGGGCAAAGCAGAGGGGAGACAAGATAAAGTTCCTTTTCTATACTGTTTGCATTGGGATAAGAGGTTTATTTCCGCTCGTTTGTCTGTTGAGTTCCTGGATAACTTCTGCTTTTATAGAAATTATAACACACACATTGTTAGCATGGTAACTAATGTGATTTTCCCTTTTATAGAATCCACTGATGTTTTACACCATCTTTGTTAGTGTACATTTTGATTTATGTCATACTTGATGTTTCAAAATTAAGGAGGCAACAGCTAAATGAGCTGATGTATCAGTTGTAACTCGGTCATGGTAATTTTGCTCCTAAAGCAGTCTGGACTCTTAAAATACAAACATTTCCATTGCTTCCTCTGGTCTTTATGTAGCATTGGCTGACATATTGCAAGGAAAGGAATCATAGCAGGGATCAACCTTCAGACTGTCTACCTAAAACTTTAAACTCTTCCCAGTGATCTACAACATAAGATCCTTATATAGATCCTCAAAGATGTAGAGACCCAGGGAGTGTATTAATAGCATTGTTATTGCTGTCATTGTTCAGTCGCTAAATTGTGTCTGACTTTTTGTGACCCCGTAGGCTATAGCATGCCAGGCTTCCCTGTCCACTATCCCTGGGAGTCTGTTCAAAGTCATGTCCACTGAGTAGATGGTGCCATCCAACCATCTCATCTTCTGTTGTCCCCTTCTCCTGTCCTCAGTCTTTCCCATTATCAGTGTCTTTTCCAATGAATCAGCTCTTTGCACTAAGTGGCCAAAGTATTACTAGCACTAGAAAACTCTTTACCATCTTTGAAACAAATACTTAGCATCAGGAGCGTGTTACATTTAAGGAATGTGTAAGTAGATAGCAATAGACAGTTTCAGAATGTCTCATTCTCAGAGAAATAGCCCCAATTCATTTTCTTCGGAAAAATTTCAACTTTTTAAAACACCTGATGATTTTATTTCAAAATCATATTTATCTAATTGATAGTAACCATCAGAGATCCTCTCAATTTGTAAAGAATCTGTTCTTCACACAGTGCCCAGGAGTTAGCAAGACAGATCAGGGGGTGGGGAGCCTTTCTCCTCCTGCATATCCTGGGTCTCCTTACCCTTCTATTTCCTGTAAGTGCTGTGACCCTAGGAGACAAGCTCTAGCGTATCTCAAGGGCATTATTGTCATTTCCAACTTCCTAAACTTCAACAACTCTTTCTAGCTTCAGGGCCAGCCTAGACATCAATCACAGAAACCACACTTGATCATATAAATAACACAGTTCTTTGTATTCCAAGTAACATAAAGAAACTTAAGCTTATCTTCTCATTGTCCTCAAAGCAGTCTTACTAATGCCCACATCTTGCCTTTTTCCCTGCTCCCTTCCCTCCTCCACTTGGATTCCTTTTCCTTTTTCCTACATAGTCTCAGGTGTCTCCTTCCCCTTGATGACTTCAAGCTCTCATTTTCTGTGATGTTTTCCTGAATGATTGCAGCCAACTGTGATTCTTCCCTTTCCAAACTCCTGGACACTTTATTTTCAGTTCTACTCGAATCATATATGCAGTAATTTATTAGATAAATATTTCCTGAACATCTACTATATAGTAGTGGGGTTTCCAGTCGGCTCAGTGATAAAGAATCTGCACGCCAATGCAGGAAACATAGGAGATACGGGTTTGGTCCCTGGTCAGGAAGATCCCCTGGAGGAGGAAATGGCAATACACTCCAGTACGTTTGCCTGGAGAACCCAATGGACAAGAGGAGCCTGTCAGGCTACAGTCCATAGGGAAACAAAGAGTCAGACACAACTGAGTGACTAAGTATGCACAAATGCGCGCACACACACATTCTAGGTCTTAGAGATGAAATTGTGAACAGAATAGATAAACTTACCCAGTTCCAATAAACCTCACATGCATTTATAATTCTCCCAGTGATATTATAAAATGTAAGACTGGCCAAGGAGTATCACATGACCCTTGTATTAGCCCAGATGGAGTGCAGTTCAATTCATAGTGGACTGAAGTGTGGGAGACAGGCACTGCAGCAGACCAATGATGTCTGTACTCCTCATACTTCTTGTCCTGTTCTTCTTAGAACTCTTTCTCTTTGCCTTCTCATCTACCCCTTAGGCTCACTTAATTACACCAACCAAAAACACAATACCTTGTTCTACCTCTTACTGGGGGAAAAAAAGCCAACTCTCTTCAAAATGGATAATGGATAGCCATTGTCTTCTTTTCACCCACAAAAGTATATCCACCTAAAGTCTCTATACTGGTATAGCTTGCACATCTAATGGGAACTAACAGAGCAAGAAATTTGGTCCTGTGGATGAAGAAGAATGGAATGTGGAATCAGGAATATCTGAGAAGTAGCCACCTAGAGACATTTCTAGTCTTTCATCCTGAAGTTAAATAAACAGTCTTTGGGTGGAAGCTGGAAGAGCCAGGGGTCATTATTCACTAGTGCTTCTAAGTTGAGGGTAGGGCAAAGGACATGCATGGCTGGACAAGGCTGCCACAGGTAATTAGACAAGATTTGTCCCCCATCAGAGATGAGATTCTCTTGTATAGATGAATGAGAATTTGTCAAGGGAACATTCTGGAAATAAGCTTTGGATGTTGTTGGTTTTAGTCATATGTTAAAATCATCTGTCATCTGTGTGGACAACTAACACTTGGGGGAAAAATCCACCAAATAAGTAGCTCCTTGGCCTCTGTTGTTGTTGTTCAATTGTTAAGTCATATCTGACTCTCTTACAACCTCATGGACTGTAGCCCACCAGGCTCTTCTGGCCATGGGACTTCCCAGGCAAGCATACTTGAGTGGGTTGCCATTTCCTTCTCCAGGGGATCTTCCTGACTCAGGGATCAAACCCACATCTCCTGAATTGGTAGGAAGATTCTTTACCATTTAGCCACCTGAGAAACCCTTGGCCTCTGTAGGAAAGTGTTTAAACATTTAATTAAACAGCCAAATGTATTCTAAGATAAAACTACTTTTTTCCCTAAAATAGTTTAATATATAGCTTTACAACATAACAAGGGGTCTTATTAATTTATATATATGTAGTTTCAAGAGTGATTCAATGAGTCTACAAGAAACCCACTTCAGACCTAAAGATACATATAGACTGAAAATGAGAGGATGGAAAAATATATTCCATGCAAATGGAAGCAAAAGAAGGCTGGAGTAGCAATCCTCATATCAGACAAAATAGATCTTAAAATAAAGAATATTACAAGAGATAAGAAAGGATACTATATAATGATCAAGGGATCAATCCAAGAGGAAAACATAACGATTGTAAATATCTATGCACTCAACATAGGAGCACCTCAATACATAAGACAAACACTAACAGACATAAGAGGAGAAACTGACAGTAACACAACAATAGTGGGAGACTTTAACACCACCCTTAAACCAATGGACAGCTCATCAAAACAGAAAATTAATAAGGAAACTCAAGTCTTAAATGATACATTAGATGAGATGGATCTCATTGATATCTTCAGAACATTCCATCCAAATGCAGAAAAATACAACTTCTCAAGTGCACATGGAACATTCTCCATGATAGACCACATCTTGAGTCACAAATCAAGCCTCAGTAAATTTAAGAAAATTGAAATCATATCAAACATCTTTTCCAGCCACAGTGCTATGAGACTAGATATCAATTACAAGGAAAAAAAAACCTGTAAGAAACAGAAACACATGGAGATTAAATGACATGTTTCTAAATAACCAACAAGTTACTGAAGAAATCAAAAGGGAAAAAAATTTCTAGAAACAAATGACAATGAAAACAACTCAAAACCTACGGGATGAAGCAAAAGCAGTTCTAAGAGGGAAGCTTATAGCAATGCAATCCTACCTCAAGAAACAAGAAAAACATCGAACAGACAACCTAATTTTACACCTAAAACAACTGGAAAAAGAAGAACAAAAAAATACCCCAAAATTAGCAGAAGGAAATAAATTGTAAAGATCCGAGCAGAATAAATGAAAAAGAAATGAAACAATAATAAAGATTAATGAAACTAAAAGCTGGCTTTTAGAGAAGATAAACAAAATTGACAAATCTTTAGACAGATTCATCAAGAAAAAAAGAGAGAAGAATTGAATCCACAAAATTAAAAATGAAAAAGGAGAGGTTACAACAGACAATGTGGAAATACAAAAGATTATAAGAGACTATTATGAACAACTATATGGCAATAAAATGAATAACCTGGAAGAAATGGACTGATTCTTAGAAAAGTTCAATCTTCCAAGACTCAACCAGGAAGAAATAGGAATTATGACCAACCTAATTACAAGCACTGAAATTGAAGGTGTGATCAAAAACCTCCCAAGAAACAAAAGCCCAGGACCAGACTGCTTCACGGAGAATTCTATCAAACACTTAGAGAAGAGCTAATGCCTATCCTTCTAAAACTCTTTTGAAAAATTTCAGAGGAAAGAACACTTCCAAACTCATTCTACGAGGCCACCATCACCCTGATACCAAAACCAGACAAAGACAACACACAAAAAAGAAAACTACAGGCCAATATCACTGATGAACAGTGATGAACATAGATGCAAAAATCCTCAAAACTATTTTAGCAAACAGAATGCAGCAACACATCAAAAAGCTCATACACCATGATCAAGTTGGGTTTATTCCAGGAATGCAAGGATTCTTCAATATATGTAAATTAATCAATGTGATATACCATATCAACAAATTGAAAGATAAAAATCATATGATAATCTCAATAGATGCAGAAAAAGCCTTTGACAAACTTCAGCACCCATTTATGATCAAAACTCTTCAAAAAATGGGCATAGAAGGAACCTGCCTCAACATGGTAAAGACCATATATGATAAGCCTAGAGCAAACATTATTCTCAATGGTGAAAAGCTGAAAGCATTCCCCCTAAGATCAGGAACATGACAGGGTGTCCATTTTCACCAGTATTATTCAACATAATTTTGGAAGTCCTAGCTACAGCAATCAGAGAAGAAAAAGAAATAAAAGGAATCCAGATCAGAAAAGAAGAAGCAGAGCTCTCACGGTTTGCAGATGACATGATACTCTATATACAAAACCCTAAAGATAGTATCAGTATTACTAGAGCTAATCAGTGAATTTAGCAAAGTCACAGGATACAAAATAAATACACAGAAATCACTTGCATTTCTATATATTAACAATGAAAAATCAGAAAGATAAATTAAGGAATTAGTCACATTCACCACTGCAACAAAGAGAATTAAATATCCAAGAATAAACTTACCTAAGGAGACAAAAGAACTGTACACAGAAAATTATAAGACACTGATGAAAGAAATCAAAGATGACATAAACAGATAGAGAGATATTCCATGTTCCTGCATAGGAAGAATCAATATTGTGAAAATGACTATACTACCAAATGCAGTCTACAGATTTAATGTGATCCCTATCAAATTACCAATGTCATTTTTCACAGAACTAGACCAAAAATTTCACAATTCATGTGGAAACACAAAAGACCCTGAATAGCCAAAGCAGTCTTGAGAAAGAATAGTGGAGCTGGACTTCATCTCCTGACTTCACCTTCCTGATTTCAAATTATACTACAAATCTACAGTCGTCAAGACAGTATGGTACTGGCACAAAAACAGAAATATAGACCAATGGAACAAGATAGAAAGCCCAGAAATAAACCCATGCACCTGTGGGTACCTTATTTTCGACAAAGGCAAGAATATACACTGGGGCAAAGACAGCCTCTTCAATAAATGGTTCTGGGAAAATTGGACAGCTACATGTAAAAGAATGAAATTAGAACACTTCCTAACACCACACACAAAGATAAACTCAAAATGGATTAAAGACCTAAGTGTAAGACCAGAAACTATAAAACTCTTAGAGGAAAACATAGGCTGAACACTTGATGACATAAATCAAAGCAAGAGCCTCTATGACCCACATCCTGAATGGAAATAAAACAAAAGTAAACAAGTGGGACCTGATTAAACTTAAAAGATTTTGCACAGCAAAGGAAACTATAAGCAAGGTGAAAAGACAACCTTCAGAATGGGAGAAAATAATAATAGCAAATGAAACAACAGACAAAGGATTAATTTCAAAAATATACAAGCAGCTAATTCATCTCAATACCAGAAAACAAAAAACCCAATCAAAAAGTGGGAAAAAACCTAAAAAAGACATTTCTCGAAAGAAGACATACAGATGGCTAACAAACACATGAAAAGATGTTCAACATCACTCATTATTAGAGAAATGCAAGGCAAGACTACAATGAGATATCACCTCACACAGGTCAGAACAGCCATCATCAAAAAGTCTAAAACAATAAGTGCTGGAGAGGATGCTGAGAAAAGGGAACGCTCTTGCACTTTTGGTGGGAATGTAAACTGATACAAGCCACCATGGAAGACGGTATGGAGATTCCTTTAAAAGCTGGGAATAAAACCACCATATGACCCAGCAATCCCACTCATAGGCATATACAGGAAACCAAAATTGAAAAACACACATGTATTCCACTGTTCATTGCAGCATTATTTACAAGAGCTAGAACATGGAAGCAACCTAGATGTCCATCGACAGATGAATGGATAAAGAAGTCGTGGTACAGATACACAATGAAATAGTACTCAGCAGTAAAAAGGAATGCCTTTGAGTGAGTTCTGATGAGGTGGATGAATCTAGAACCTATTACACAGGGTGAAGTGAGTCAGAAAGAGAAAGATAAATACCGTATTCTAACATACATATACAGAATCTAGAAGGATGGTACTGAAGAACTTATTTGCAGGGCAGCACTGGAGAAACAGACATAGAGACTAGACACATGGACACGGGGAAAGGGCAGGAGAGGGCAAGATGTATGGAAAGAATAACGTGGAAACTTATATTACCATATGTAAAACAGAACCTGCTGTATGGCTCAGGAAACTCAAACAGGAGCTCTGTATCAAACTAGAGGGGTGGGATGGGGAGGGAGATTCAAAAGGGAGGGGATATATGTATACCTATGGTTGATTCATGTTGAGGTTTGATGGAAAACAACAAAATTCTGTAAAGCAATTACCCTTCAATAAAAAACAAATTAAAAAAAAAAGTGATTCAGTGAAATTGTTCTAATGTCAGACAAATGGTATCCTGTGAAAAAAAAATTATTATTAAGAAATAGCATTGTCCCACTAATTAACTTCATTTTATATTATACAGGACAGTTATGAAATCATTAAAAACACTACTTTCCCAATGTTCGAATAAAACCATAGATTATGACTCAGATGAAGGAATTAAAAACTCAAGACAAAACTTTCAAGCTCCTGATTTCATATCTTTTCCTGCCAATTATTCCTTTACAAGTTTTGTAGTGTTCACATTCTTCCAGGATCCTAACTTTCTGAACCTAATCAACTTTCTACATCCATAAATGAAAAACAGAAATAAAGAAACAAATAATTAATGCATACTTACTAGACTCTTGCTAGCCTCACATCGAATCTCCAAACAACAGATCAACAAATGTTATTTATATTCAGTTCAGTTCAATTCAGTCGCTCAGTTGTGTCCTACTCTTTGCAACCCCATGAATCGTAGCATGCCAGGCCTCCCTGTCCATCACCAACTCCCGGAGTTCACCCAAACTCATGTGCATCGAGTTGGTGATGCCATCCAGCCATCTCATGCTCTGTTGTCCCCTTCTCCTCCTGCCCACAATCCCTCCCAGCATCAGGGTCTTCTCCAATGAGTCAACTCTTTGCATGAGGTGGCCAAAGTATTAGAGTTTCAGCTTAACATCAGTCCTTCCAAAGAACATCCAGGACTAATCTCCTTTAGAATGGACTGGATAGATCTCCTTGCAGTCCAAGGGACTCCCAAGGGTCTTCTCCAACACCACAGTTCGAAACCATCAATTCTTCAGTGCTCAGCTTTCTTCACAGTCCAACTCTCACATCCATACATGACCACAGGAAAAACCAGAGCCTTGACTAGATGCACTTTGTTGGCAAAGTAATGTCTCTGCTTTTGAATATACTGTCTAGGTTGGTCATAACTTCCCTTCCAAGGAGTAAGTGTCTTTTAATTTCATGGCTGCAATCACCATCTGCAGTGATTTTGGAGCCCGCAAAAATAAAGTCTGACACTGTTTCCACTGTTTCCCCATCAATTTCCCATGAAGTGATGGGACCAGATGCCATGATCTTCGTTTTCTGAATGTTGAGCTTCAAGCCAACTTTTTCACTGTCCTCTTTCACTTTCATCAAGAGGCTTTTTAGTTCCTCTTCACTTTCTGCCATAAGGGTTTTGTCACCTGCATATCTGAGGTTATTGATATTTCTCCCGGCAATCTTGATTCCAGCTTGTGCTTCTTCCAGCCCAGTGTTTCTCATGATGTACTCTGCATAGAAGTTAAATATCGGGGTGAAAATATACAGCCTTGAGGTACTCCTTTTCCTATTTGGAACCAGTCTGTTGTTCCATGTCCACTTCTAACTGTTGCTTCCTGACCTGCATACAGATTTCTCAAGAGGCAGGTCAGGTGGTCTGGTATTCCCATCTCTTGAAGAATTTTCCACAGATTATTGTGATCCACACAGTCAAAGGCTTTGGCATAGTCAATAAAGCAGAAATAGATGTTTTTCTGGAACTCTCTTGCTTTTTCCATGATCCAGTGGATGTTGGCAATTTGATCTCTGGTTCCTCTGCCTTTTCTAAAACCAGTTTGAACACCTGGAAGTTCATGGTTCACGTATTGCTGAAGCCTGGCTTGGAGAATTTTGAGCATTACTTTACTAGCATGTGAGATGAGTGCAACTGTGCGGTACTTTGAGCATTCTTTGGCATTGCCTTTCTTTGGGATTGGAATGAAAACGGACCTTTTCCAGTCCTGTGGCCACTGCTGTTTTCCAAATTTGCTGGCATATTGAGTGCAGCACTTTCACAGTATCATCTTTCAAGATTTGAAACAGCTCAACTGGAATGCCATCACCTCCACTAGCTTTGTTCATAGTGATGCTTCCTAAGGCCCACTTGACTTCACATTTCAGGATGTCTGGCTCTAGGTGAGTGATCACACCATCATGATCATCTGGGTCATGAAGATCTTTTTTGTACAGTTCTTCTGTGTATTCTTGCAACCTCTTCTTAATATCTTCTGCTTCTGTTAGGTCCATACCATTTCTGTGCTTTATTGATCCCATCTTTGCATGAAATGTTTCCTTGGTATCTCTAATTTTATTGAAGAGATCTCTAGTCTTTCTCATTCTGTTGTTTTCCTCTATTTCTTTGCATTGATCGCTGAAGAAGGCTTTCTTATCTCTCCTTGCTATTCTTTGGAACTCTGCATTCAGATGCTTATATCTTTCCTTTCCTCCTTTGCTTTTCACTTCTCTTCTTTTCAGAGCTATTTGTAAGGCCTCCCCAGACAGCCATTTTGCTTTTTTGCATTTCTTTTCCATGGGGATGATCTTGATCCCTTTCTCCCGTACAAGGTCACGAACTTCTGTCCATAGTTCATTATGTACTCTATCTATCAGATCTAGTCCCTTAAATCTATTTCTCACTTCCACTGTATAATCATAAGGGATTTGATTGAGGTCATACCTGAATGGTCTAGCGGTTTTCCCTACTTTCTTCAATTTCAGTCTGAATTTAGCAATAAGGATTTCATGATCTGAGCCAAGACAGCTCCCGGTCTTGTTCTTGCTGATTGTATAGAGCTTCTCCATCTTTGGCTGCAAAGAATATAATCAATCTGATTTTGGTGTTGACCATCTGGTGATGTCCATGTGTAGAGTCTTCTCTTGTGTTGTTGGAAGAGGGTGTTTGCTATGACCAGTGAGTTCTCTTGGCAAAACTCTATTAGCCTTTGCCCTGCTTCATTCCGTATTCCAAGGCCAAATTTGCCTGTTACTCCAGGTGTTTCTTGACTTCCTACTTTTGCATTCCAGTCCCCTATAATGAAAAGGACATCTTTTGGGGGTGTTAGTTCTAAAAGGTCTTGTAGGTCTTCATAGAACCGTTCAACTTCAGCTTCTTCAGCATTACTGGTTGGGGCATAGACTTGGATTACGGTGATATTGAATAGTTTGCCTCGGAAACAGGCATTAATCATTCTGTCGTTTTTGAGATTGCATCCAAGTACTGGATTATGGACTCTCTTGTTGACCATGATGGCTACTCCATTTCTTCTAAGGGATTCCTGCCCACAGTAATAGATATAATGGTCATCTGAGTTAAATTCTCCCATCCCAGTCCATTTTAGTTTGCTGATTCCTAGAATGTCGACGTTCACTCTTGCCATCTCCTGTTTGACCACTTCCAATTTGCCTTGATTCATGGACCTGACATTCCAGGTTCCATTTGCTAAGTATTTCTAAATACACATCCCAGAACCAGAAGAGAGGCAGTCTAAGATTAATCACTGATCATGCATAAGCCACAAAGTAAATAATCCATGAGTGGACAGAAAATTTTCACTAAAAGTGTAAGATCTATGTTACCTCATCTAATAATGATGCTAAATGTTTACATTAAAATAATCCTTGTTTTTTCCGAAATTCATATTAGATGCCTCAGCGTCTCCTCCTTTATAGACTATACTACATGATGACTATAATTACTGTTTGTCTACTTGCTCACATTTTATCTACAATCTTGATTCTAGATTATAAATATCTAGATATTTAGATATCAAGATGCAGAGACTATTTCCAGTGCCAAGTATTACACAGCCACATACTAAGAACATTATAGATATTTATTGACTGAATAAATCAATCAACTCCAGAAGAATGCTTCATAGCTTGGATTTCATTGAATATTGTACTATTTAACTATTACTTTACAGAACAAACTGGAATCAAGATTGCCAGGAGAAATATTAACCACCTCAGATTTGCAGATAATACCGCTCTAATGTGGATCACAATAAACTGTGGAAAATTCCAAAAGAGATGGGAATACCAGATCACCTGACCTGCCTCTTGAGAAATCTCTATGCAGGTCAGGAAGCAACAGTTAGAATTGGACATGGAACAACAGACTGGTTCCAAATAGGAAAAGGAGTATGTCAAGGCTGTATATTGTCACCCTGCTTATTTAACTTATATGCAGAGTACATCACGAGAAACGCGGACTGGAAGAAACACAAGCTGGAATCAAGATTTCCGGGTGAAATATCAATAACCTCAGATATGCAGATGACACCACCCTTATGGCAGAAAGTGAACAAGAACTAAAAAGCCTCTTGATGAAAGTGAAAGAGGAGAATGAAAAAGTTGGCTTAAAGCTCAACATTCAGAAAATGAAGATCATGGCACCTGGTCCCATCACTTCATGGGAAATAGATGGCAAAACAGTGGAAACAGTGTCAGACTTTATTTTTGGGGGCTCCAAAATCACTGCAGATGGTGATTGCAGCCATGAAATTAAAAGACACTTACTCCTTGGAAGGGAAGTTATGACCAACCTAGATAGTATATTCAAAAGCAAAGACATTACTTTGCCAACAAAGGTCTGTCTAGTCAAGGCTATGGATTTTCCTGTGGTCATGTATGGATGTGAGAGTTGGACTGTGAAGAAAGCTGAGCACCGAAGAATTGATGCTTTTGAACTGTGGTGTTGGAGAAGACTCTTGAGTCCCTTGGACTACAAGGAGATCCAACCAGTCCATTCTGAAGGAGATCAGCCCTGGGATTACTTTGGAAGGAAGGATGCTAAAGCTGAAACTCCAGTAGTTTGGCCACCTCATGCAAAGAGTTGACTCATTGGAAAAGACTCTGATGCTGGGAGGGATTGTGGGCAGGAGGAGAAGGAGACGACAGAGGATGAGATGGCTGGATGGCATCACGGACTCAATGGATGTGAGTCTGAGTGAACCCCGGAGTTGGTGATGGACAGGGAGGCCTGGAGAGTTAGACATGACTGAGCGACTGAACTGAACTGAACTGAATAGCATAAAGTGAAGAGGAACCTAAAGAGCCTCTTGATAAGGGTGAAAGAGGAGACGGCTTGCAACTCAACATTAAGAAAAACTTCATGGCAAAGGACTTCCCTGGTGGCTCAGATGGTAAAGCGTCTGTCTACAATGCGGGAGACCCGGGTTCGATCCCTGGGTCAGGATGATCCCCTGGAGAAGGAAATGGCAATCCACTCCAGTACTATTGCCTGGAAAATCCCATGGACAGAGGAGGCTGGTAGGCTACAGTCCATGGGGTTGCAAAAAGCCGGACATGACTGAGCAACTTTACTTCACTTTATGGCAAATAGAAGGGAGAAAATGGAAACAAAGACAGATTTTCTTTTCTTGGACTCCAAAATCACTGTAGATAGTGACTGAAGGCATGAAATTAAAAGATGCTTGCTCTTTGCCAGAAAAGCTTTGATAAACCTAAATAGCATATTAAAAATCAGAGACATCACTTTGCTAACAAAAGTGCATATAATCAAAGCTAAGGCTTTTCCAGGAGTCATGTGAGAGTTGGACTATAAAGAAGGCTGAGTGCTGAAGAATGGGTGCTTTTGAACTGTGTGTGTGTGTCAGTGGTACATGAACAATGAACTTCCAGATATTGAAGCTGGATTTATAAAAGGCAAGGGAATCAGAGATCAAACTGTCAACATCCAGTGGATTATCGAAAAAACAAGAGAGTTCCAGAAAAACATCTACTTCTGCTTTATTGACTATGCCAAAGACTTTGACTATGGGATCACAACAAACTGTGGGAAATCCTTCAAGAGACTGGAATACCAGATTACCTGACCTGCCTCCTGAGAAATCTGTATGAGGTCAAGAAACAACAGTTAGAACTGGACATGGAGCAATAGACTGGTTTCAAACCGGGAAAGGAGTACATCGAGGCTGTATATTGTCACCCTGCTTATTTAACTTATCTGTCAAGTACATTTTGAGACATGCTGGACTGGATGAAGTGCAAGCTGGAATCAAGATTACTGGGAGAAATATCAATAACCTCAGATATGCAGATGACACCACCCTTGTGGCAGAAAATGAAAAAGAACTAAAGAGCCTCTTGATGAAAGTAAAAGAAGACAGTGAAAAAGTTGGCTTAAAACTCAACATTCAGAAAACTAAGATCATGGCACCTGGTCCCATCACTTCATGGGAAATAGATGGGGAAACAGTGGAAACAGTGACAGACTATTTTGCGGGGCTCCAAAATCACTGCAGATGGTGACTGCAGCCATGAAATTAAAAGACGCTTACTCCTTGGAAGAAAAGTTATGACCAACCTAGACAGCATATTGAAAAGCAGAAATATTACTTTGCCAACAAAGGTCTATCTAGTCAAAGCTATGGTTTTTTCAGTAGTCATGTACAGATGTGAAAGAAAGTTGAGCACTAAAGAATTGGTGTTTTGGAACTGTGGTGTTGGAGAAAACTCTCGAGAGTCCCTTGGACTGCAAAGAGATCAAACCAGTCTCTCCTAAAGGAAATCAGTACTGAATATTCATTGGAAGGACTGATGCTGAAGCTGAAACTCCAATATTTTGGCCACCTGATGTGAAAAACTGACTCATTTGAAAAGACCCTGATGCTGGGAAAGATTGAAGGTGAAAGGAGAAGGGGACGACAGGATGAGATCATTGGATGGCATCACCGACTCAATGGACATGAGTTTAAGTAAACTCCAGGAGTTGGTGATGGACAGGGAGGCCTGGCGTGCTGCAGTCCATGGGGTCGCAAAGAGTCAGACACAACTGAGCGACTGAGTTGAACTGAACTGAAGAAGACCTTGAGAGTCCCTTGGACTACAAGGAGATCAAGCCCATCAATCCTAAGAAAATCAACCCTGAATATTTATTGGAAGGGCTGGTGCTGAAGCTGAAGCTCCAGTACTTTGGCCACCTGATTCAAAAAACCAATTCATCGGAAAAGACCCTGATGCTGGAAAAGCTTGAGGGCAGGAGGAAAAGGGGGTGGCAGAGGAAGAGATGTCTTGATAGACATGAATTTGAGCAAATTCCAGGAGACAGTGGACAACAGAGGAGTTTGGTGTGTTGCAGTCCATGGGGTTGCCAAGAGTTGGACACTTAACAGCTGGACAACAGCAACAAGAGAACAGCCTCAGTTAGTCCACGATACGCTTTTCTTTTATTTACCCAAAGCAGCAGTGAGTTTTTTTCACCTCTAGTATTTAGGATTACTCTTTAAAACTTACAGAATTTTAAAAAATATAGCCTGCTATTAGAAATCTCATAAATCACAGTTGTAAAATTCTGAGAGAGAAGAACAGGAAAAGGAGAGAATGGTAATCATAAAACAAAAGTTCTCTGCATTGTTTCCTTGAAAAGACAAATTGTTTTTCTAGGCCTTCACATCCAAAAGTGAAAAAAAGTGAAAGTGAAGTCACTCGGTTCTGTCCGACTCTTTGCAACCACATGGACTATAGGCTACCACGCTCCTCCACCCATGGGATTTTCCAGGCAAAAGTACTGGAGTGGAGTGCCATTTCCTTCGCCATCACATCCAAACTTACCTCCAATTACAAAATGACTCCCTTCATACAGGCAGTCCCTGGCACTGAGCCAAAATGCAAAGTCTTGTGCAATCCCGGGGTCTTGAACCTACTAGTCTCTGCCTGGATGCTTCTCTCCCAGCTCTTCTTCATCCTTCATGTCTCAGCATACACGTGTCTTCTTTAAAAGGCCCTTCTTCTCAGTGAGTCCAAATTGATTTTTCTTTTCACGAAACTGAAAAGGTGAAAGCAAAGATCGCACATTTGTGTCCAACTCTTCGCGACCCTGTGGACTATACAGTCCATGGAATTCTCCAGGCCAGAATACTGGAGTGGGTAGCCTATCCCTTCTCCAGAGGATCTTCCCGACCCAGGAATCGAATCAGGGTCTCCTGCATTGCAGGCCAATTCTTTACCAACTGAGTTATCAGGAAGCCCTTTTCTTTGCATAGCACATGGTATTATTTGGGATTCAGTTCAGTTCAGTCGCTCAGTCGTGTCTGACTCTTTGCAACCCCATGGACCACAGCACACCAAGCCTCCCTGTCCATCACCAACTCCTGGAGTTTACTCAAACTCTCACCCATTGAGTCAGTGATGCCATCCAACCATCTCATCCTCTGTTATCCCCTTCTCCTCCTGCCTTCAATCTTTCCCAGCATCAGGGTCTTTTCAAATAAGTCAGTTCTTGGCATCAGATGGGATTTGTATTTGGGACTACAAGTTCTAATGTGTATTTCTGTTTACTATCTGTTCCTCACCCACACCCATCATACCTTCCATGATGATGACAGGGGCACATTTGCCTCATTCATCTGTGGATCTCCAGCACCCAGTGAAAGACCCAGGACACTGTCAACACGCAAACAGACTGGAATCAAATAAAAAATGATAACTAAACTTAATATTATTTGTGTTACACTTATTTCTCTGGATTCTAAGCATTTTTTATCTCAGTGTTTCATATTCTATATGCCCTTGCTAGATTATACTTTCGTATTTGTAGAATGTAAACTAATGCCCGTAATGATAATATTGTGAGACAAAATATCCTGAAAACTTTTTAAGATGAAAATGAAAATAATGTTTCATGTTAAAATTAGTACGCAATAATGTGCTCTAAACTATAAAACTGAACATTTACATCCATACCATTGTTGTAACTTAAGACACTCTCAGTGTTAGGCTTTGAAAAGACTTGGTTCTTATTACCTGCAGAGAAGGAAATGGCAACCCACTCCAGTATTCTTGCCTGTGAAATCCCATGGACAGAGGAGCCTGGTGGACTACAGTCCATGGGGTGGCAAAAGAGTCAGACACGACTTAGTGACTAAACAACAACAATCTGTGGCTATATAACAAGCCACTCCAAAGCCTAGCAGCCTAAGAAAACAACACTTATTTTGCTCACAAATCTGCAATCCGAGCAGGCTTAGACTGGGACAGCTTGTCTGTGCTCCACTTAGTGTCAGCTGAGTGACTTAAAGGCTGTGTCCAGAATCACCTGAGAACTGTTCGTTCACTCGTTTGCCACCTTGTCTGCTTCAGGCTGGAGGAATGGAGTTCCTTAATCATCTCTCTCCACAAGACCTCTCCAGGATGATATCTTCAATGCAGGTGGTCATCTTACTTACACTTTGGTTCAGGGATACCCAGGTATGCGTCCCAAGAGACAGAGCCATGGGGAAGGAGGACCCGCAACATAGTTTTTAAGGCCCAGTACAAATGGAAAATGCAGGGCCCCTTGTTAAAAAATCCCTAAGAAATTCAAGACACCACAACAGAGCATTAAACCCAGCAACTGTGTAGGTCACATACCCATGATGCTAGCTGTGAAGGAAGCCATACTGTATTTCACAATCTAGCATCACTTCTGCTTCATTCTATCCACAAGGCATCACAACACCCCCACCAATTTCAAGAAGAAGAGAAGTAACTCCACATCTTGTTGGGAGTGACCATGATCTGAAAGAACACATAGGGTTGGAAAAGTCACTATGGTCATTTCTGAAAGTACAGCCCACCACATGCCTGCTATAAATGACTGGCACACCTCTGGAGAATAGAAACCTACCCAACTTGGAATACTCATACTGACACCTATGTGTGTATATGTGTGCTCAGTTGCTGTGTCAGGTCTGATTCTTTGAGACGCCCATGGACTGTAGCCCATCAGGCTCCTCTCTCTGTCCATGGAATTTTCCAGGCAAGAATATTGAAGTGGGTTGCCATTTCCTTCTCTACGGGATCTTCCCTACCCAGGGATTGAATCTGCATCTCCTGCAGTGTCAGGCAGATTTTATTTTACCACTGAGCCACCTGGGAAGCCCTACTGACACTTATAATAGCCATATATTTAGGAAACTTTCTGTGTGGGGGGGTTACTGACTGAGCACTTCAGAGACATCACTATATTTAACCCTCCTGACTTTGCACTTAGTAGGTACAGTGATACTAGCATCCTTGTTACAGAGCTGATATCACAGAGAGGTGAAAGCATCACATAATGAATAAGTAATAGAACAGGCACTTAATCCAGGATTGATGCTAACAGTGCTTATCACTGTTCAGTGCTATTGGAGTAAGCTTCCCAAGAGACAAAGGGCTGTATTCTTCCCCTGTTTCCTACCACCAGGCGATTCTAGCAGAGTCAGCTATGCTGCTGCTAAGTTGCTTCAGTCGTGTCCGACTCTGTGCAACTCCACAGACGGCAGCCCACCAGGCTCCCCCATCCCTGGGATCCTCCAGGCAAGAATACTGGAGTGGGTTGCCATTTCCTTCTCCAGTGCTTGAAAGTAAAAAGTGAAGGTGAAGTCTCTCAGTCGTGTCCAACTCTTAGCGACCCCATGGACTGCAGCCCACCAGGCTCCTCCATCCATGGGATTTTCCAGGCAAGAGTACTGGAGTGGGGTGCCATTGCCTTCTCCGAAGGGTCAGCTATAGGGGGCACCTAATAGTTTGTCTTCATAGCTCACAACTTTCCTATCTTTAATGACTCTCCATCCCTCCATCTTCATAGCACTAGTGTGCATATGACTGATGCTAATGCCCTGGATAAATGGGAAAGTAACAGGAGGAGATTTACCCCTAGAAGGGAATGCGGGAAGAAAGAGATAAAGATCGGTTCACTTGGTCTGTCTTTAAAGTCTGCACCTGATATATACAAATTGGGGCACTGTATGTCGTTCTGTTTTCCATCCTGTGTTCTGAGAAAAATAGAGTAGATCCATAGAAAAAGAAAATAATTAAGTGAGTAGAGAGCAGCAAGACCTGCAAGAGAGAGCATACCAACAATATTCATAATCGTTTTCTCAAACTATTCCTGAAGCCCAAATATATCCCTGATCCTGAGATAACTACATGTCATTAGGATACAACTTCATGCCTTGCTATTGTCAGCTTAACTACTTCTTCCTTATTTACTAGAAAAATAATGCTAACATATACAGGTAAAGTAATAGCTTTTCTCAACTAATAGAGGGCAAATTCCAGAAGTAGCTGATGGACTTCCCAAATAAAACTATACAATGTTAAGCTCATAGTTTCCCAAGGGGTCTATAAACCATGGTGGCAAATCCAAGTTACATTTAGCAAAGCTGAAAGATCCTGTGTATGAACAATAAGACAAAATAGAACCCTCATGACCACTACTAGAAAAAAAAAAAGCCACATTTAAATGAATTAATCTGAGCTATTATAGTCTGCCTCCAGAATTTTAAAGAAGGAAACTTTAACTCTGCAAAAGGGATTTTCCTCCAGCACCTCCAGTCCATTTAGAGGTGAGATGAGGAGATGGATTACATACATTTTAAATTTCTCCCAGTTTTTGAAAAGAACATTTGATGAAATCCACTTCTCTGCTCTCCCCCTGCAGACTCACGTCTATTATTGATTCATTATCCAATTCTATCTATAATTCATACGGCTTTCCCAGGTGATGCCAAGGGTAAAGGAATCCACCTGCAGGAGACACAGGAGAATGTGGGAAGATCCCTTGGAGGAAGAAATGGCAACCCTCTCCAGTATTCTTTCCTGGAAAATTCCATGGATAGAGCCACCTGGGGGCTGCAGTCCATGGGGTTGCAAAGAGTGGGACATGGCTAAGCACACACACAGACATGATTCATAGTAGCTTTGACATTGCTGGAGAAGCATTCCGGTGTGTGTCAACAGTGCTTCCTCTAAGTTCAATGCAAAGAGAGAGCAGCTGTCAAAGCCATGCTTCTGTCTGAAGAGCTTCGTTCCCCTTTTCAGATGCTTCTCCACCCACCCAGGTCCTCCACCTTCTTCACTGGGGGAGCAGTTTCCCAAGCTTGCAGTTTAGGGTGGAAGGGATGGGAGGAGGGGATTCTGGTGAACAGCTGGGGCCCATCACTTCTCATTGCAGGTCTTGGGGAGATGTGGTTGACAGAGTGATGCACAGAGCCTGTCCCAGTTAATGACTTCACCATTCTCCATCATTATCCCCATCATTAGAAAATTAGGAGGACAGAAGGTATTTACTGTAAACCTGCCACCTCCCAAGGAGAGATAAATAGAAACTGATAAATGGGCTCTTCTGGTGCTGTTCGTCTATTAACCTTCTGCTTCCCAGCTCCGGCATATGCATGCCATCCTGCCATTAATATCCAGTAATTGGCATGGCAGTGGGCAATACAATCCTACCTTTACTGTGAGCGATCCTCTGTGCAGTGTGTCTGCATAAGCACACAATTGCATTCATAATGAAGCTTTTGCTAAACAGTCCAGTTAAAAGACATTAGGCAGTTGTTCCCCAGCCATCATACCACCCTTCCACAGCCATTCAGAGCTTAACTCTTCACCAGCCTGGTTACCGGCTGCCTGCTTTGCTGGCCTTTGTGCCCTCATTGTATGCATGCCAACCTATTCATTAAAGGTATACTCTGTTTTTGTTCCATTTTGAACAGCTTCTCTTTTTTAACTCCGTGTTCCTTGGGAGCAAAGGCACAGTCAGCCTATGAATGACTTGGAGTCGCCTCATTTGGTTCACTGCCTGGCATGATGGCAGGATGGTGTTTCATCCGTGTTGTGGCCACTGGTGACCACCCAGGGGCAATGCCCCTCATTTGTCATCAATTGAGAGCCAAGCTATTAATATTTAGCACTGTTTCCCAAGGAGATTTTGTGTTTGTTAGTGCATTCCTAGGTGACAAGAGGGAAAAAGCACATATCTCGTGAATTTTCTTCTCTGTTTGATAATAGAGCAGAAAGGAACACGATAACCTTGGTGTCTGCTATTAGGAAGACTGTATCCTCAATGTTCATCTGCTTAGACTCTCAGGGTTCTTGAAGGAGCATGCATCCCAGGAGAGCCTGAAAGAGTTTACAGAAAACTGAGGCCCACAAAAAGAGCCACCTCATCTGTTCTCCATCTGCTCACACGGTGGCTGCAAAATGAACATTTGGTCTCTGCTTCCCTGACCTATTTCTTCCCAAGTTACATTCCAGTGTTTACTCTAAATACTTTACAACAGTGACTGCAGTGGGCAGACAGTTTCACAGGATGAAACATGAAAAGCAATGATGAGCAATCTCTCAGAAACACAGGGCAGATTCTATGAAATGAATCAAGCTGGTCCTAAACATGGCTCTGAGGGGTAAAAGAGAAAAAGAAAGAAAGAAAAAAAAATGACAGTTGCAAGGGGGGAGGTGAGGTTGGAGAGAGGTAATATCAGCAAAGAGATAAAAAGCAATAAAAAGACCAACGAGAAGAAAATGACATGACAATCTTATTACTGGTGTTCAGGAACCATAGCCTCTCTGTCAGAAAAATACCAGATCACCCATTTGAGAACTTCATAAAACTAAATGATCAATAGATTATAGCTCTGGCCCTCCTTCCACACAGCATAAAACAAATAATAATATCTCCAATAAATATAACAAATAGGGCCATCTCTCCTGTTTCCTGCAGACCCCTGACAGACATGCTACAGGATCTTTTCATTTCCTCTTCAGGATACTAAGCAGCTTGCCAGACTCCCAGTCAAGCACAGCCTCTCCAGCTGTCTTCTAAGCATCCACCTTTAAATACAGAATCTGGGTATAGCTGGGCAGCTTTGCACTCATGGAGGCTTTCTTTCCACAGCAATGCCTGGGGGCAAAGCCTCTGTCAGTCAGCCTTCTATTAACTAAGCCTCTCCAGGCACTGGCGCCAGCATACAATTCCAGGATAACAATGAACGATGTTTGTCAAGATGAGCTGTGGACAGATGAAGAGACAGACATGAATTCTGCTTCAGCTTCACCATTCCTTATTTCTATCCACCTTTATATTTTCACTAAGCCCCTTTACATTATCTTTTATGAATCACAACAAAGTCCAAGGCAGTCATCAAGAGATGAGGTCAGCTTGTAAATCAATGATGTTCAAACACTTTACATACTCCTTACAAAAATAAACTTTAAAGGTCTTAGAGACTTAAAAATGTAAGACATGACACCATAAAACTCTTAGAACAGAATATAGGCAAAACATTCTCTGACATAAATGGTAGCAATGTTTTCTTAGATCAGTCTCCCAAGGCAACAGGGATAAAAGCAAACCTAAGCAAATGGGACCTAATCAAACTTACAAGCTTTTGCACAGCAAAGGAAACCATTAACAGACAACCTACGGACTGGGAAAAAATATTTGCAAATGATGTGATCAACAAAGGTGAAGTGCCAAAACATATACAACAGCTCATACAACTCAATAACAACAAAAACTCAATAAAAAAATGGGCAGACAACTAAATATACATATGTCTAAAGAAAACATACAGATGGCCAATAGGCACATGATAAGATAGTCAACTTTGCTAATTATTAGAGAAATGCAAATCAAAACTACAATAAGGTATTAGCTCACACCAGTCAGAATGGCCATCATCAAAAAATCTACAAATAATATTTCCTGGAGAGGATATGGAGAAAAGGGAACCCACCTACAGTGCTGGTAGGAATATAAATTGATGCAGCCATTATGGAAAACAGTATGGAAGTTTCTTAAAACTAAAAATAGAATTGCCATATGATCTAGCAATTGCACTCCGGGGCATATATCCAGAGGAAACTTTAATTTGAAAATATACATGTACCCCAATGTTCATAGTAACATTATTTACAGCAGTCAAGACATGGAAGCAACCTAAGTGTCCATGAACAGAAGAATGGAAAAAGAAGATGTGGTACATATATAAAATGGAATATTACTCAGCCATAAAAAAGAACAAAATAATGCCATTTGCCACAACATGGATGGACCTAGAGATTGTCACACTGAGTGAAGCAAGTCAGACACAGAAAGAAAAATATCATATGGTATCACTTATATGTGGAATGTTAAAAAAAAAAGTACAAATGAACTTATTTACAAAACATAAGTAGAGTCACAAACCACAGACTTATGGTTACCAGTGGATAAGAGTGAGAAGAGAGAAATTGGGAGATTGGTATTGGCATATACACATTACTGCATATAAAATAGATAACTAATAAGAACCTAGCAGGGAACTCTACTCAATACTCAGTAATGGCCTATATGGGGAAAGAATCTAAAAAAAGAGTGAATACACGTATATGCAAAACTTGATTCACTTTGCCATACACCTAAAACTAACACAACATTGCAAATCAGCTATTGTTGCTCAGGCACTCAGTCATGTCCATTTTTTGGTGACTCCATGGACTGCAGTATGCCAGGCTTCCCTGTCCTTCACTTCAAGAGTTCACGTTCTATTTTACCAATATAAAATCAATTAACTGGCTATGCTTCATTATAAAACATGTGCTCCCAAAAGTTTCATTTCTTTTGAAGCATGGTGAAGTACATATTATTTTAATTGATCAGATATGTTCAATAATTTTAAGAGCTCCAAGATAAAATCAAAGTCCTTCATGGGACAAATAATACTCTTTTTATTTATCATTTTAGCGATTTTTCTTTGTGTTTTTCTTAAAAGGCTATTAGTTGAGGGTACAGTAGAACTTGAATACAGTACAGATGGAAATTTAAAAGTTAACTGACCTTCCTATATCTAGGTTTATAATATTCTATACTCAAGGTATATTTGTTCCCCAAAATTATATTATAGTTTTATTATAGAGGCAATAAAAATACACTCCTTTTTAGATGTAGCTGAAAATGTGATTATGACATTTAACAATGGTAACTTGAATAATAATTTCCATCCATTTCAGCAACTGACAGTGTCCATCAATTATAGCATTAACTGCCCAGCAATTGCAGCTGCAAAAAAAAAAAAAAAACAGAATTAGCATATAAGTTACTGTCACTCATCTGAAATTTTACAGTTCTAATTAGTGATCCAGTAAGGCTGTCAACAGTTAAATGCTCAATGATTGGCCTGCAAAGGCAGCATTTACCAACCCTTCCCTAGACTCATCCAACACTGTAATATCATTTCTTCCTTGCTCAAAATTCTGTCTGAAAGAAAACTCTGTATTTTGGCTTTGGGCAACATTCCTTAACAAGAAAGGAGAACACAGGACAGATGGATCCTCTGAGCCCACCTTAAGTCTGTAGAAAAATGGTTTTATACTCCTTTTTAACTTCATTCCTATACTACTGGCTTTGGAAAATTCTGATAGTGTAGTTTTGGGTGTGTTTTTTTTTTCCTCGCTCATTTACTATAACGTATTTGAGTGCTTTACGTGTGCCAGAGACTTGGCTAAGTATTGGGGATATACAGTAGAAAAAGTTTCCTGTTCTAAAAGAGCAATCCACAACATTCAAAATAGGGAGATAAACAGATTAGCAGGCAATTAATAAATCAAAGAAAACTATCATAGTGATAGATTTTAGGAAATGAATTAAAATAGAGTTATGGGGCTGAGAATTAGTGGATTTGGTTGCTAGGAAAGACCACTATGATGCTATTGACCTGAATCAAGCATGATGAGATGGAGTCAACATTCAAAGGCTACAACAAAAAACATTTTAATAAGAGGGTACAAAAGCCCAAGGGCAAGAATGAATGAAAAAATTTGCAAGTTTGAGGGAAAGAAAAAGGCCATTGTGGAACACAATGAGCTAGGGAAAGACTAGTCCAAGAAGAGGTCACAGATATGGACAAAGGCCAAAGCATGCACAGCTTTGCAAACCATGGTAAGGAGTTTGGATTTTATTCAAAGTCAATAAGGTGTCACAGGAGGACTTTAAATTGATTTATGTTTTTAAAAGACAACTTACTCTGGTCTCTGTATAAAGAATGGATTATAAGCCTTGAGACATTCTTACACATTTGCAGCAAGAACATGAACAAGAAGGCTCATAGCAATACTGTTCAAAATAGCAAAAGCTGGACATGGCCTAATTTTCTTCATTAGTAGAATAATAAATCAATTTTGTGACAGTTTAACCATAGACTACAACATGCATACTAATGGAGATGACTGGGTGACAGACATATCAACACAGGTGAATTAAACATAATTATGTATGGAAAAGCAAATTGGAGAATATTATATATAGAATGATTCCATTTATATAAAATTCAAAAGCATATACAAACTAAACAATATCTATTTTACTATACATATGCATGCTAAGTCATTTCAGTAGTGTCTCATTCTTTGTAACTCCATGCACTGTAGCCCACCAGGCTCCTCTGTCCATGGGATTCTCCAGGCAAGAATACTAGCGTGGGTAACCACTTCCTTTTCCAGGGGAGCTTCCCAACCTAGGGATTAAACCCAGGTATCCTGAGTCTCCTGCATTGGCAGGAGGGTTATCACCAGCACCACCTTCGGGGAAGCCCAGTATACATATGATTAAAAAAAAAAAAAACAATCAATGCAAACTCCAGACATACCCGAAGGGAGCTCCTAATGAGTCACACCATTGTATAACCGTGCCCTTGTAGTATGAACAAAATCTATGACTATGGGCAGAGGTGATAAATCGTCATTCCCATGATCACACTACATTATGTAAGACTCCATATTAACCAACTAAAATAAGATATTCTCCTACTGGCCCTGAGGTAGGCTGACATGCTGCTGGAGGGCCTATGACAAAGTTTGCATGGTAGGCAACATTCAGGAGCTGAGAGAGACTCCAGTCCCACAGTCAGCAAGAAAACAAGAGCCTCAGTCCTATCACCACTAGCAGGTGAATTCTTCCAACAACCTGAAGGAGCAAAAGGTACACCTTTTCCCAGGGGAGCCTCTGATGAGAATACAGTCTGACTGACACTTTAATTCCAGTCTTGGGAAACTGAGCAGAGGATACAGCTAAGCCGTGCCTGTACCTCTGCACCAAACAAACTCTAAGATGATAAATATGTGTTGTTTTAAGCCACTGAGTCTGATACTTTGTTGTGAAGTAATATAAAGCATACAAATAATAAACCCCAAATCTGGAGTAGTGGTTACCTCTGGGGGGAAGTAGGTAGGGGATATAATCAATGAAGGTCACAGGGTGGACTTCAAAGATACTGTTAATACAATATGTTCTTTCCTCTTTTTATATCTACATACCCTCTGGGCTTTTCAGATAGGCCATTATTCCTTTCTTAAGTATACATTTCTAAGTCAACTATATTTTAGCCTTAAATTCTATTTGGTCAAACTTAAATTTGTTACCCAAAGTTTTTCTTCGTTCATACTAACTACACATCCTTTCCCATGCTTTTATTTTCAGCATTCCCTTGATATTGTTTAAAATCAACACTCTTACAGAAAATATGTTGTTAAATATTTTAAACCAAATCTTTGAGCATCCATCTTTAGTTGATCAAGTTAATCCATTTGTAGTTGTTGTAATTTTTATTTTAGAATATAATACTGCTATAACTTAAAACATTTTCTATTTTCTGTACTTTCTTTGATTTTCTTTTCTCCACTTTTGCTTTCCATCAGATGGATTCAGTGTTCTTATTCTGTTTATGTTATATTTTCTGTATGTGCTGTTATGATGGATAGATTTAACACAGGACCAATTTAATTTTCTTCCTAATAAGAGCTACAGCATACTGGCATCCTTGAGTCTCCTCCAGCCCATTATGTTAATTTTTTCTATTTAGACATGTTCCATTTCTTAAGCTATATGGTAGGCATGTGAGTTTTATTACTAGTCTTTAAGCTTTATCTATATGTTATATATTACTTTGTATGAATCATCTATTTCATTATCTTTTTAATAAAAACCGTACCTGGCTCAAGTAGATACTTAGTATAAGTGGAATATAAAGAACTAATTGATTATTCTTTTGATCCTGTTTCATAAATGCTCTGGTGATACTAACCACTAAGAAATTATTCCAACAGATAAGAAGGATCTTGTCTAACTTTTCCTTTTTACCTAAAACCAGTGTACCTTCTATCATATCATTCATTTCATGCTGCTGTTAATTCATAAAATGTGTATGTTTATCCCAAGCACCCTTAGATGTTAATACTTCAAGCATGTTGCTTTTAATGAAGCACCTGGTATATGCAAATCATTGTGGTTGTTAATATGAAGGATGTGAAAAATAATTTAGCAGGCTTCCCTGGTGGCTCAGATGGTAAAGAATCTGCCTGCAATGCAGGAGACCCAGGTTCCATCCCTGGGTTGGGAAGATCCTCTGGAGAACGAAATGGTTACCCACTCCAGTATTCTTGCCTGGAGAAATTTATGGGCAGAGAAGCCTGGTGGGCTACAGTCCATGGGGTCACAAAAAGTCAGACACAATTGATCAACTAACACTACAACAATGAGCTTATCTGCTAGCAATGGGTAATAGATATGATTACAAATAATTAAAATAGAAGACTGCTGCTGCTACTGCTGCTGCTGAGTCGCTTCAGCTGTGTCCGACTCTGTGCGACCCCATAGACAGCAGCCCACCAGGTTCCCCCATCCCTCGGATTCTCCAGGCAAGAACACTGGAGTGGGTTGCCATTTCCTTCTCCAATGCATGAAAGTGAAAAGTGAAAGTGCAGTCGCTCAGTCGTGTCCAACTCTTCGCGACCCCATGGACTGCAGCCCATCAGGCTGCTCCGTCCATAGGATTTTCCAGGCAAGAGTACTGGAGTGGGGTGCCATCGCCTTCTCCTGGCAGTGATCAATACCAAAAGAGGGTACTGCTTAGTCACTTCAGTCATGTCCAACTCTGTGCGACCCCATGGACTAGACAGCCTGCTAGGTTCCTCTGTCCATGGGGATTTTCTAGGTAAGAATACTGGAGTGGGTTGCTATGCCCTCCTCCAGGGAATCTTCCCAACCCAGAGACTGAACCCAGGTCTTCCACACTGCAGGAAGATTCTTTACTGTCTGAGCCACCACAAAAAAGAGGGTACAAATAGATGAATAGAAAGTAAGAGGAGAAAGCTTAAAAAGATTTCCAGCTGGTCCTCTGGAGAAGGGAAGAACTGGGACTTTTAAAATAAATGTGTTCTTCTCTCTCTCCTCTGGGCCTTCAACAACACTATTTTAACTGCACATATACCCTCATGCATCCTCTTAGCCCAATTCGGACTCATCCTTAGATTCTCAGCTTTGTCATCAAGTCTTTCAGGGAGACTTCCGGCCCCGCACCCTTACTTTCCTGAGCCTGAGTTCAGCCCCTTTCCTATGTGTGCCCTCCAAAATCTGTAAATGAGCTGTTAAAATTTACCATAGTCTATTTTATAATTCGGAGAAGGCAATGGCAACCTACTCCAGTACTCTTGCCTGGAGAATGCTATGGACGGAGGAGCCTGGTAGGCTGCAGTCCATGGGGTCGCTAGGAGTTGGACCCGACTGAGCGACTGAACTTTCACATTTCACTTTCATGCATTGGAGAAGGAAATGGCAACCCACTCCAGTATTCTTGCCTGGAGAATCCCAGGGATGGGGGAGCCTGGTGGGCTGCCATCTATGGGGTCGCACAGAGTCGGACACGACTAAAGTGACTTAGCAGCAGCAGCAGCATTTTATAATTAACTACTTATTTACAAAATAGAATCCTTCTGTATACACTAAATTGTTAGCTAGAGATCTGCAGGGTCTATTCATATGAATTACTTGTACTGGGGAAACAAGACCTGTGAGAATAAATTTTTTTAGCAGAAACAGGAAAGCAGGAAATGAAGAACAGAATGTGGATTTCTTTTTCAGCCTCTTCCCAGGGACTGGATCTGAGAAAACTTATTGAGCCTTGGGGTATAAGCAGTGTCTGGGGTTTAGGCGACGAAGTACAATGCACAGGTAGGGCTCGGGGCATGTTTTACATTCTGTTAAAGAACAGTTTGTCATACCAGCATAATGGCAACATGGTAGTGGCTAAAGGATTTTGTAGGACTGAGAATATGAGAAATTGAAAAAGGAATGAGTGCATTTATGTGGAGGTTCCTTTAACAGTGATTGCATAGGCACCAGCCGGAAGTACCTTTGCAGGGAAAGCCAAAGAAGAACACAATGGGATTCTGAGAAACATATGAGACACCCTTGGGAATTCTCAGGTAACTCAGGAGGCTTAGAAGGAGAACAAAGCTTCCCCAAGCTAATTAGGTTTTAAGCAACAAGTCTCATGCCAAATTCAGGCACTAACATTAAAGCAACTTCATTTTCTTCTAAGAGATGATAAGTCTGGAGATTTTTTGTAGGTTTCTTTCTTTATCCTCTACTATAACGTGATTTCTTAGGAGCAGGTGCTGTGTCTTGTTCACTATGGGGTTCATAGCATTTGGCACAATATCTGACATATGCTACATGTTCATTACAAAATTATTGACTAAATGAATCACGAGTGGTATTAGAACTAAAAGTATCTCCTCTAACTATTCAAATTATTTTTTTCTTTACCATTGTATTGAACTGACTGCTGTATTGACTCCTAAGATATTTCAAATGAGCCTTTGAAGAAATGTGGAATTTGTACTTCTTAAATACACAAGTTTTCCTTTTCATATTCAAGCCCTAATAAATGTTATTTTAGTTGTATATACACTCTTCTACATCTTCCTAGCCTAGCTAATTCCCAGTTATCTAAAGGTTCACTGATATCTATTTGTATGAATTCTTTGTGTTGATGAAAAGAGACCTGTTTTATGTGGGTAACTAATTTCACATGGGCGAAGTTACAAGGGGATAAAAGATAGTAAGTGAAACTTTTCAAACAGCCATTAAAACAGTGTTATCTGGTAAGGACAGATAGGTTTTCAAATGAATAAGTATCCAATATTATATTAAATCTCCAGTATAATCGGTCAATTTGAAATTTTGAACAAAGAGTTTTCTCTGTAATATCCTCTATTTGGGAATCAGTTTCTGCTCAATGAATATTAGCTCCTTGCATCTAGATTACAGGATTATCTAAAAATGTCTCTACATCTCATATACCACATTAGATGTTTTATAAATAACAAGATAAATTCAAAGTACAATATGGAAGTGAAGGATGGTATGCATTTAGCTGCATTTTCACTTAGAAGGCAGAGTCTGTATGTTGTAGTAAGAAGTCAGATCTAATATCAAAACCCCCTTGTAAGAGAACACGATTTTTCATAGCAATGAGAGACAACAACCAAACTTAGTTTTTAAATTAATTTACTGGTCTCATGTGTCATTAAATAGTATGTGTAGATTGTGGAATACATGAAGGTTATACTCGTGCCCCAAAGAGGTAAAGCAAACAAATGGAGAGAATTATACAGCTTTCACAAGCTTATATGTCCCTGGAACATCAGAGCTCCTGGATGGTTTAAACATATGTCTTCCCTAAGGGGTAAATTTAAAAATTTATGTAAAAAGCTGTATGGCACCAACAACAAGCTAGACTCTTGAAGCTCCACTGTCAAAAACAGCAATACACTGTGAATATAACAACAGATATTTGGCAGTGTAGTGGGAAATAAATGCCCCCAAATAATTTTTTTTAAGTTATCTTGGACTAAAATGAACTGAAACTTTTGCCATTAAAAAAGTTTACACAAGTGGGACTTCTCTGGTGATCCATAGGTTAAGACTCTGTGCTTCCAATTCAGGGGCCAAAGATTTGATCCCTGGTACCCCATATACACATGGCAAGGTCAAAAAATAAATGAAAAAGAAGTAAGAACTAATGAAAAAATTTTAATTTACATAATATAACTAAAAATAGATGATGGGAATAATGGAATTCCTGACACTTTCAGCTAGAGTTGGGGGTCTGGCTGTCGTATAGAAAAGATATCCTACGTGTCCTACTTGTACCTTCTCCATCCTCTCACAATCCATGAGACACGCCTCATTTTGGCAGGCTCCCAACCAGAAAGTCAAAATATTAAGAAATCAGTTATAAAGGGAGGTGACTCATTTGAAAATATTTGCATTACACTTCCCACTGAGCAAAAAGCTTAAGGAAGGATTCCAGTAACTTAGAAACATACTCTTTGGAGAAAATCAAATGAGAGTTCAAGGAGAATTCAACTTACCTGTTCAGGCAACTGCTACACAGTTTGATCCTTATAGCTTGTTTAAAAAATGTATGTCCATATTTTACCTACAGCAAGATATAATGCTTGGGTGAAAGAAACTCGCCACTTCTCTTTGTTTTCCAAATCTATGCTTTTCCCCTCTAAAGTCCAATTAATCAATTGGGAGGGGGGGTACCTTTCATGTTTCTGAGATTAGAGTCATAAAAACCTTACATGTATCAAAGGAAAAGTCTCTCAGACTCTAACCGGTTTCATCTTTTTTTCATATGGTGATTCAATACTTGTTCAGACATTGATTTTCCAATATTCACTCACTTTGTAGTTCTGTCTGCAATGATTCTCACATGTTTAGCTTGTTTGCTAGGACAACAATAACTCTCAGCCTTTTGTTGAAAATTATTATCAGCCTTAACTTTCAACATAAGGCTGAAAGTTATTGATGGTAGCATCATTCCTTCCCAAAGCCCAGTGTTTGGTGATTCACTCTTGCCTGTTATCCCACAGTCATTCCCTGGCATGGATGTCTAAGCACTTCTGAGATGCTGTGTTCCAAGGGACTTGATCCATGTGCTTATCCAACAAGGAACCCACAGTCATTTCTCTCATCCCTCAGGGGGAGCCAACACCTAAGCTATGTAGTATGTGAACTGCATAATAGAACCTGATTAGGTGGTATGTGGGAGAGCTGGAATCCAGCCCCGGCCCCTGGCTAAGCACTGTGTCTTGTCTCTGGATTGTATCTACCTAGAAAGTGAGTCTTTTTCTAATTTACAGAGAAACTTTCCATAGGACCCTCAGTAATGGCCCAGGTCTAAAATAAGTCTGGGTTTAGGACCTCTCTCCACAACCTCCTCTAGGGTATATTCCTCTCTTGAATAATGCTTCTAATTCCCTTAATGAATCTGAAAGAAAAAGCTATTAAAGCCTTTCCTGCTACTGCTGCTGCTGCTGCTAAGTCGCGTCAGTCGTGTCCGACTCTGTGCGATCCCATAGACGGTAGCCCACCAGGCTCCGCTGTCCCTGGGATTCTCCAGGCAAGAACACTGGAGTGGGTTGCCATTTCCTTCTCCACATTTTCTTCCTGCCACTACTCTTCCCCTATCCCCATAAGGAGAAGCTAAACTTTACAAATAAAGATCTGGTTGCTGGAGATGGAATATGAGATGGAGCAGAGAAGTCCCTTCAAACAAATTAAAAGCAAAGCATGGAGAGAAAAAGAGACAAAAACAACAATTAACAACTTATGTTATTTAATTTAATCCTTAAAATATTCTCAATTTATAGGGAAGGAAATTGAGGCACAGAGAGATTATCCAATATTCTGAAAGTTACATAGTTAATAAATGGTAGAATCAAGACTTGAACCCAAGCACTCTTGTTCCAAAGCCTGTGCAACTAATCACCACACTATAATAATAATGTGGGTAAACTGTTGAAAGGATTTGTTCTCTAAAAACTGTTAAGTAGATAAAGCCACTTTATAAGACATTTGGCAGCTTCTTACAAAGCTAAACAGTCTTACTACGCAATCCAACAATCACTCCTAGATATTTACTCAACTGATTTCAAATTTTATGCCCACACGAAAACCTCCAGATGAATGTTTATAGCTTTAGCTATAATTGCCAAAATTAGAAATGCCCAAGACATCCTCCAATAGGTGAATAAATTGTGGCACATCCTTACAAGTGACTATTACTTTGCAGTAAAAAGAAATGAGCTATCAAGTAACAAAAAGATATGAATAAATTTTAAATGTGTATAGCAAAATAAAAGGAGTCAGTCTTGAAAGGCCATATACTGTATGATTCCAATAATAATTATATGACATTCTGGAAAAGGAAAAACTAGACAGACAATAAAGAAGTCAGTGGTTATAGGGAGTTTGAGGGAGTATAGGCTGAAGAGATAAAGTACAGGGGACTTTTTAGGGCAATGAAACTGTTGTGTATGATACTATAATGGTGGATGTATGACCATATATCAAAATCCATAGGGCAGCACAAGGATGAACCCTAAAGAATGCAAAAGTTTTAAAAATAATTTTGGAGGTCAGGGGATTCCAAGAAGGAATGACAAGAGAATCTAACTATATGGCAAATGTATGAAACAGCCTCACCAAAGGGGATGGGGGAAAAGAAACTAACCTAAATAGCTTTGGAAATTAATGGAATCTGTAAAACTAAAGACAAACAAACTGCACATAATCACTTTTCTCTAGTTGATAAACTTGTTTCACACAAGTATGGAGTTAACAGTTTTAAAGCTGCTATACGTATGACTAGTTAAATGAATGGCAGACAGTTTTTCACTGTTGGAATGGGAATTTACAGATATGTAAGTGGTGGAGCCTAGAATCACCCATGTAGTAATAGATTACTGTTGGAAACAAAACTATGATCTCATGTTTACCTTAATACATATGCAGATAGTTACATATATAAATATTTATAGGTGTACATTTCTTTACTCCTTCAGCTAAGAAAGCCTAAAAGAAATGATATTAAGTAGCAACAAGCACACCTTGCACCCAGATCTTGGCTTCTAATACCATTTCATAATAAAAGAAGTCACAGCTCCTTAGAGAAGTAGATAATTCTAGGACAGGGGAAGGAAATATACAAAAGGAGATGGAGCATCCTTTAGTTCCGAAAAGGAAATGCAGACACACAAACACACAAGTTGATGGGAATATGTCAAAGAGGAACATGAAATTCCAAAGGCCAAACTGTAACAATTTGAGCAACAAAACAGCTTTTTAAAGTGTAACCCAAAGTATAAATCCAAAGAAGAGTATGAGAAGATGGTTTTCAAGCTACCATTAGCAGCCAGTTTTTATTGCATCTTACTAAGAACCAGGCAAAGAAGACTGGAAACCCTTAGCTTATTCAGGAGCTGGTGAATAGACCTGAAACGGTGACTGTGTATAGAAGATTGATATTATAAAGGAAACCAAGGCCAAATTACCTTGAATCTTTATATTACAGGCAATGAAGAAGCAGATGAATATGGTCTTCAGCGTAAATCATGAAATTAGGCACACCGAAGTGTCTACAAAGTCAAGAGGCTCAGTCCGAAAGCTATTACAAAAGTCCAGGTGCAAGATAATAAATGCTGATCAAGGACTGTGGCAGTAGGATTGGAGAGAGTTAACTGATATTTGAAAGGAATAATTAATATATTCAGTGGTAAAGGAGATTAAAAATGAATCAAAGATAATTAAAGTTTTTAAATCTAAGTGATGTGGCTTTTTTAATCTGAGAAGTAAAAAGCAAAGGGAAAAAAGGAAAGATATATCCATTTGAATGCAGAGTTCCAAAGAATAACAAAAAGAGATAAAAAAGCCTTCCTCAGTGATCAATGCAAAGAAATAGAGGAAAACCATAGAATGGGAAAGACTAGAGATCTCTTCAAGAAAATTAGAATAACCAAGGGAACATTTCATGCAAAGATGGGTTCAATAAAGGACAGAAATGGTAGGGACTTAACAGAAGCAGAAGATATTAAGAAGGAGTAGCAAGAATACACAGAAGAACTGTACAAAAAAGATCCTCATGACCCAGATAATCATGATGGTGTGATCACTCACCTAGAGCCAGACATCCTGAAATGTGAAGTCAAGTGGGCCTTAGGAAGCATCACTACGAACAAAGCTAGTGGAAGTGATGGAATTCCAGTTGAGCTATTTCAAATTCTGAAAGATGATACTGTGAAAGTGCTACACTCAATATGCCAGCAAATTTGGAAAACTCAGCAGTGGCCACAGGACTGGAAAAGGTCAGTTTTCATTCCAATCCCAAAGAAAAGCAATGCCAAGGAATAATCAAACTACCACACAATTGCACTCATCTCATACACTAGCAAAATAATGCTCAAAATCCTCTAAGCCCGGCTTCAACAGTACATGGACCATGTTCAAGCTGGATTTAGAAAAGGCAGAGAAACCAGGGATCAAATTGCCAACATCTGTTGGATCATCAAAAATGCAAGAGAGTTCCAGAAAAACATCTACTGTTTTATTGACTATGCCAAAGCCTTTGACTGTGTGGATCACAATAAACTGTGGAAAATTCTTCAAGAGATGGGAATACTACCAGACCACCTGACCTGCTTCCTGAGAAATCTGTATGCAGGTCAAGAAGCAACAGTTAGAACTGGACATGGAACAACAGACTGGTTCCAAATCAGGAAAGGAGTCTGTCAAGGCTGCATATTGTCACTCTGCTTATTTAACTTATATGCAGAGTACATCGTGAGAAATGCTGGAATGGATGAAGCACAAGCTGGAATCAAGACTGCTGGGAGAAATATCAACAATCTCAGATATGCAGATGACACCACCCCTTATGGCAGAAAGTGAAGAAGAACTAAAGAGCCTCTTGATGAAAGTGAAAGAGGAGAGTGAAAAGGTTGGCTTAAAGCTCAACATTCAGAAAACTAAGATCATGGCATCTGTCCCATCACTTCATGGCAAAGATGAGGAAACAATGGAAACAGGGACAGACTTTAGTTTGGGGGGCTCCAAAATCACTGCAGATGGTGACTGCAGCCATGAAATTAAAAGACACTTGCTTCTTGGAAGAATAATTATGACCAACCTAGACAGCATATTCAAAAACAGACATTACTTTGCCAACAAAGGTCCATTTAGTCAAAGCTTTGGTTTTTCCAGTGGTAATACATGGATGTGAGAGCTGGACTATAAAGAAAGCTGAGCGCCAAATTGATGCTTTAAAACTGTGCTGTTGGAGAAGACTCTTGAGAGTCAACCAGGAGATCCAACCAGTCCATCCTAGAGGAAAACAGTCCTGAATATTCATTGGAAGGACTGATGCTAAAGCTGAAACTCCAATATTTTGGCCACCTGATGTAAACAACGAACTCACTTGAAAAGACCCTAATGCTGGGAATGATTGAAGGCGGGAGAAGAAGGGGACGACAGAGGATGAGATGGTTGGATGGCATCACTGACTCAATGGACATGAGTTTGAGTAAGTTCCAGGAGTTGGTGATGGATAGGGAAGCCTGGTGCACCACAGTCCATGGGGTTGCAAAGAGTGGGACACAACTGAGCAACTGAACTGAACTGATGTGGTGATGGTTTACTCTCTAAAGCCACATCTGACTCTTGTGACCCCATGGACTGTAACCCACCAGGCTCCTGTGTCCATAGGATTATCCAGGCAGGAATACTGGAATGGGTTCCCATTTCCTTCTCCAGGGGATTTTCCCAATCCCGGGATCCAACCTGGGTTTCCTGTATTGCAGGTGGTCTCCTGCATGGCAGGCAGATTTTTTACCAACTGAGCCACCAGTCCAGACCTAGGTGATGTGGTAGTATTATAAACTCAAAAAAATTAATTTAGGGGAAAAATCCAATTAGAATAGAAATGTCTAACTGGAGATGCAAGTTCATACTTCAGTTGGTAGTAAAATGACCCTAGTAATCACTTACTAAATGATTGTCCACAAATGAGCAAATAAACAAAATCAGAAGATAGATACACTTTAGAGACAAGATTATAGAATTATCTAAATACAATAAAACCTGAAGTAAGAGAATAATGGGATTTCTAAGAAATTTCAGGTAGAAAAGAAAAAAAAAAAAGACAATGGTAGGTTACATGCCAATAATATGGACATAACATAGGTGATATTTTCTGAAAACAATGTTTACAGAATTAGATGTCAACAATAAAACCTGAGACCATTTATTTCTATATGTCTTAATTATCAAGTCTGAGAACAATGTTCACATGACATGACTCTACTATCTGTTCTGAAAAATTGTTGACCAGGGAAATAAAGATATAAACCAAAAAACAACTCTGCTGCTGCTAAGTCACTTCAGTCGTGTCCGACCCTGTGCGACCCCACAGATGGCAGCCCACCAGGCTCCCCCATCCCTGGGATTCTCTAGGCAAGAACACTGCAGTAGGTTGCCATTTCCTTCTCCAATGCATGAAAGTGAAAAGTGAAAGTGAAGTCGTTTAGTCGTGTCCGACTCTTAGCGACCCCATGGACTGCAGCTTACCAGGCTCCTCCATCCATGGGATTTTCCAGGCAAGAGTACTGGAGTGGGGTGCCATTGCCTTCTCCGAAAAACAACTCTACAGTTAAGGAAATTCCTACAAATCAATTTATCCTGGCAAATAGTTAGCTGATCTGGGCAAATATCTTTTGTATCATTTTAGCAGAATATTTATGCAAGCGAACAGCTTACCCATCAAACAATAATTTATTTAAAAAGACTCTCTTCATGACTCTCACCACATTGTGTCCCCAATATTGAACCATTATGTTGTGAAGTTTGCCCAACTCCAACAAATTTCCTACCTTAAACCACTTAAAACCAGAATTAAAAGCCCTATACAAATCTTCCACTGATTTTCCCCTTTTTTATTCAGTACAAAGGTTATCACAAAGTGGTGTTCTTCTTTATTGCAGTAGGTCATATAAACTTTACTTTGTTTTATCATCAGGTTTTCTGGTGGACTTCTGGGGAGTTGACAATTGACAAATATAAAACCAGAAGTCCCACTTCTAAAACTTCAGGAAAGAAGTCCTGGAAATTTCAGGAAGAAAGTTAACAGTTTATACAAATCATGATGTAAAGAGGAAATTCACACCTAAACTGCTGAATATGTATGAACACACAATATACGGAATACAGCTAAACCATTGAGCTGGAAAATACATAGCCTCAAATAGTTATGTTGAAAAGTAAAAAGAACTACAAATAATCCCCAGAAAAGCAAAGAGATTAATGACAATTTAAGCATAAATTAATGAATTATAAAATAAAAACAGAATGAATAATATATCCCAAAGCTAATCCTTAGGGGGAAAAGTAAAATGAATACCCAGTAAGAATCACAAAAATTTACAAGGATTGTCCTAGAATAAACACCACCAAATTCAATTAAAATGAACAGAAACAGTAAAAAAAAAAATCAAAGATTATGAAATTCCAAACTTTTTTCCGCATAAAGCAAGCTAAGATGGATATTCAAGTTACAATCATTGGCCATTTATTATGTGAAAAGAAGAGCGACTTAGAGGGTTAAAAGAGCAACTTAGAAGGTTAAACCAACAGCTACAGAAGAAAGCTCAGAGGAAGCAGGACTGGGCCCTAATCAAGGAATGGGGAAATGTGCTCACATACTTTCACAATGGACCTAGATTTCTATGTGCATAATACCTGCCATATTTTTTTGAACAGGAGTGTCTATTATAGTCATCTATTACCTATATTACCACTGTACATGAGATGTATGGTTGGCAGATAACCTCATCTCTTTAGTTCACAAATCTTCAGATCAAGAGGAACTTTAGTAAAGGAATTGTATCAAATGAACAATATCTGAAAAACCTTGTGCTGTGCTTAGTTGCTCAGTCATGTCCGACTCTTTGCGACTCCATGGACTGTAGCCTACCAGCCTCCTCTGTCCAATGGATTCTCCAGGCAAGAATACTGGAGTGGGCTGCTATACCCTCCTCCAGGGGATCTTCTCAACCCAGGGATGGAACCCAGGTCTCCCGCATTGCAGGTGGATCCTTCACCAGCTGAGCCACCAGGGAAGCCCCTGAAAAACCTTACCTACACCTGAACTAGTTATAAACCCTCCATAATTAAAACAATAGAATTGCATTTTAACACTACTAAAACTAAACAGTATCATGTATATAACTTTTCAAAACAGCCAAGCAAACTGTATACACTGTTTGGGAATACATGTATATGTAGTAAAAATATAAAACTTGGTGGCAATGATTTATCATGTCTGAAGAGGAGAGGAAGAAATGAATGAAGGAGGGATCTTAACTATCTGGAATATTTTATGGCTTTAAAACATAGCAATCTGTGGCAGTTATAGCAAAATGTTGACATCTATTTCATTATTTGGGGAACTTTAAGTATTTTATAGTTTAAAGGTAACATTTTGAAAAGGAGAAAGAGAAGAAAAGATGAAGAAGGAGAAGCAAAACAAAAGAAATAAATAAATGCAATCATCATCAAGAACACAAACTGCTAAAGCTTTGTTTTTTAACAACTTTCCCTAGAACTACAAGTTCATTAGGTATATTTTCTTGTTTTCACATCTTCATACACAACTTTATTAAATCTTTTGTCACCACATAACACAGACTGCCATCCCAAAAATAGCTTTCTCACAGGAAAGCTATACCAATGTCATATATTTCAGACTTATGACAGTATCTCCCTTGGGTAATTTTTGTGTCTGTCAGAAAAGGCTAGAATACACTGCAGTAACCAACAAAATGTATATGGCTTATCACATGAAAGTCTATTTCATGTTCAAGGAGGTTCAGCAAAAGCTCTGTTCATCACAGACTCTCAAGGACCCAGAATGACAGAGATTTAAGTTTGACAGACACATTTTAGATTTCTGCCACAGGGAATAAGTAACACGGCAAACCATGCATAGGTTCTTGAGATTTTCACAAGGAAATGACACATATCGCTAGCCTAGAGCAAGTTATTGGTATGCCTATTATCAAAGGGACATTATCTTTCCATGCGTGGAGAAAGAAGAGAGAAATATTTGGTGACTGGCAATAATAATGTCTACATTATCTGAAGAGAAGGACAAAATTAAATGTTTACTTCTTTTATTATTGCAATTTTGTGAATGAAAACAAATTATATAAATATGAAAGATGTGAAACGGCAAAAACAATACTGAATTTCTCCACTATAAGACACTCATTATTAACTTGAATTGTCAAATCAAATCACAAGTTCAGGGCTTCGCTGGTGGTCTAATAGTTAAGAGTCCACCTTGCAATTCAGGAGACACTGGTCCGATCCCTGGTCCGGGAAGATCCCACATGCCACAGAGCGACTAAGCCCACGTTCCTTAACTACTGAGACCCCACTCTACAGCCCGAGAGCCTCAATAATGAGCCCACACACTGCTACTACTGTGGCCTGTGCACAGCACGGGCACAGTAGCGTCCTAGAGTCTGTGCCCCACAACACAGAAGCCACTGGAATGAGAAGCCTGCACACTGAGCTAGAGAGGAGCCCCCACTTGTTGCAACTAGAGAAAGCCTGTGGACAGCAACAAAGACCCACCCAGCATAGCCCCAAAAGACTAAATAAATAAAATTTTTTAAAAAGTTAAAGTTACAACATATTTATAAAAATTTTAAAATCACAAGTTCAGAACAATTAAAAAAAAACATAATCTCAAGGGTTTTTTTAAAATTATTAATATAGCCTCACATCTCTCCCTAAAACATAATGATAATCAATGATGTGGAATAAAATATATCAAATCATTTATTGAACAAAGATGAGGTATATTGTTTCTATATAATTCTTTCAAATACTTGTTATTTAGAATACCTCAGATAGTATATTATGATTTACAAAGCATTCAATCAGTAACTTGATTATAAGTATATAGGCATATTCTTTAGTGTTTTCATAAATAATAAACTGTACAGGGTAGTAATTGCTTATATATCTCTTTTATCTATTTATGTAATGATTATAACTCACAGACAAAGCTATATGCAACTAACTAATCTCAAATTTTTGAAGGCTCCTCATTGTGTCATTTTTAATAGATACTAGTGGCAATAAATTCTTATTTGAGCTATTGCACTTTAAAACAATAGGCATACTACAGCTGCAGACAGTAAACAAATACTTATTTTAAAATCTTACATTACTATATTTTATTAACTCTTATTTGAAATATATCTTAAAATTCTAACAAATAGAGATTAAAAAGCAAGATGTGTATCTTAAATTTGAAAAGATTTTATAAGAAAACATGTTTAAGCCAGGAAATATTTCAAGCAATAGTGCTTAAATTTCTTCAAAAACAACAATGACAAAATATGAATATTGGTGGTAAAGAACCCACCTGTCAATGCAGGAGACATAAGAGACACAAGTTCAATCCCTGTAGGAGGGCATGGCAACCCACTCCAGTAGTCTTGCCTGGTGAATCCCATGGACAGAGGAGCCTGGTAGGCTATAGTCTAGAGGGTTGCAAAGAGTAGGACGTAACTGAAGAGACTTAGCACGCATGCACACATTATATATCTAACCAGCAGGTGGAGAAGAAATAAAATATCTATACCTTTTTAAACAGTCTCTTTATAAAATTTACATCAAATGAAGTACGCAGGTTTAGAAATCTTAGTGAATTGGCCTCTTTTCATCTGTTGTAATTAAGAATAAAGTGGAGAAAGATAAACATGGACTTTTTAGTCATTATCCCTAGGGCCTTGAAGTTAGTTCTCAGGACAAGCAAATTAAAGGCCCTGCCCACAAGAACTTTATATGTAGATGAGTAAATGAGGCTTGAAAATGCAACCAAGTATAAAAGTAAGAATAACATGCTGCTTAGAAATATATTTGATAACAAATAGAAAAAACAAGATGATTAAAGATATTAGACTGTATGAACCTAAGAAAACAAAGTGGGGACATTGGCAATTAATTTGAATTCTAAACTCTATTCTGAGTAACTAAATTCAAATAATCTTCTATTTCAATTTCTAGCTTTTTATTCTAACTTCTTTTTGGAAAGAATTATAATTTAAATTTTACTGATTGCATAGAATTAACTGAGTTATAAATATGAAATTTAAAAGGACACATGATATTTAAGTAATCAATTTTGAGAGGATTGGATGAATACATTGTATTTATATCTATCTCTAGTGCATTACAAAGTTTATGAAATGGCAGGGGAAATAAGAATAAATAAAAAATTTCTGGAAAACAATAAAAGATGCCAAAACAGAAATACTGAATATTTTGAAGATGGAAAAAAGACATTCTTGAATTTACAGAGATATAGCACCATAGAACACCATCATTTATGACAATGCTGTAGAAGGTAAGTGGTTATGGAGTGATAGGGTCAGAAAACACTCTACATATAATATTTTAAAACTGGATAGAGAACATTTAAATATGCCATACAGAATTCAAAAGCAGACAGAGAAGAAAGAGAGTTGAGCCTTTTAAAAACTGCAACTTAAAGGAAAATGAGTTTTATTTTATGACTTAAAAAAAAAGTCTTGTCTACCCCAACAGCTACAGAATATGACGTAGGGAAAAACTATAGACACACAGAGTAAAAGTGCCAGACACCAGAGTTCAGTGCAGGCAAAGCAGCTGAAAATGTAAAGGGAAAATCAGACTCTAAGAGAATCAAAGAAATAGATCAAACGCTGTCCAAATACCTGGCTGACAATATGGTGAAAAATACAGAAAGAGACCAAAGAAAAATAACCTCTTGAAAGGTAAAACTATACAGAATCCATGTCTAATGCTTTTCCCAGCTAAGTACATTTCCCAACTATGCGTAATTTGGCCACAGAAAGCTTTAAGTGTCAGAGTACAAAGCTCAAAGATGGCAAAGCATCTTAAAAAGGAATCCATAAAATTAGCTAGATGAGTTCCATAGGAGACATTTACATGACTTAAAAAGAGAACCAGTGAACTTAAAATAGATCAATAAAAATTCTCCAAGCCAAAGAACAGAGGAAAAAAGAACAAGACCTCTGAAATAGTCTAACATGTGCATATTTGGAATTCCAGAAAGAAAGGAGAGAGACAAAGAGGCAGAAAAAAAATGGAAAAAAAAATTAAGTAGAAATTTACAAATTTTGTAGAAAATATTAATTTATAGATTCAGAAAGGTCAACAAATATCAATCAAGATAAATAAAAAGATATATATACCTAGACACAGAGACAAACTGCTATGAGCAAAAGATAAAGAGACAGTCTGTAAAAAAAAGTCAGAGCAAAACACTTCAGGAGGTATGGAAAAAGTGGACATACCACAAAAGTTGATGATTGACTTCTCATGAGAAACCATGAAAATCAGAAGACACTGGGACAGCATGTTCAAAGCACTAAAGGATAAAACATTATTTACAGCAAAGCTATACTTCAAAAGTGAAAGCAAATTAAGAACATTTTTAAGATTAAAAATTAGAGAAGCTGTCAGGAATAGATATGTAGTATTGCTGTTGATGTTCAGTGGCTAAGTTCTGTCTGACTCTTTGTGACCGCATGGAGTGCAGCGTGCCAGGCTTCTTATCCTTCACTATCTCCTGGAGTTTGCTCAAACCAAGTCCATTGAGTCAGTGATGCCATCCAACCATCTCATTCTTTGTCACCCCCTTCTCCTCCTGCCGTCAATCTTTCTCAGCATCAGGGTCTTTGTGAATGAGTCAGCTCTCTGCATCAGGTGGTCCAAGTATTGAAGCCTCAGCATTAGTCCGTCCAATGAATATTCAAGGTTGATTCCCTTTTGGATTGACTGGTTTGATCTCCTTGATGTCCAAGGGGCTCTCAAGGGTCTTCTCCAGCACCACAGTTTGAAAACATCAATTCTTTGGCACTCAGTCTTCTCTATGGTCCAACTCTCACATCCGTACATGACTACTGGAAAAATCATAGCTTTGACAATATGGACCTTTGTTGGCAAAGTGATGCCTCTGCTTTTTTATTCACTGTCTAGGTTTGCCATAGCTTTTCTTCCAAAAAGCAAGTGGCTTTTAATTTCATGGCTGCAGTTACCATCCACAGTGATTTTGGAGCTCAAGAAAATAAAATCTGTCATTGTTTACATTATTCCCCCATCTATTTGCCATGAAGTGATGGGACTGGATGCCATGACCTTAGTCTTTTGAATGTTGAGTTATAAGCCAGTTTTTTCACTCTCCTCTTTCACCTTCATCAAGAGGCTCTTTAGTTCCTCTCCGCTTTCTGTCATTAAAGTGGTATCATGTGCATATCTGAGGTTGTTGATATTTCTCCTGGCAGTCTTGATTCTAGCTTGTGATTCATCCAACCCAGCATTTTGAAGATGTGTTCTGCATAGTAATAAAATAAGCAGGGTGACAATATACAGCCTTGACATACTCCTTTCCCTGTTTGGAACCACTCCGTTGTTCCCTGTCCAGTTCTAACTGTTGCTTCTTGACCTGCACACAGGTTTGAGGAGGCAGGTAAGATGGTCTGGTATTCCCATCTCTTGAAGAATTTTTCACAGTTTGTTGTGATCCACACAGTCAAAGCTTTAGTGTGGTCAATGAAGCAGAAGTAGATGTTTTTCTGGAATTCTCTTGCTTATTCTATGATCCAATGGATGCTGGCAATTTGATCTCTGGTTCCCAAGAAAGTGTTTTAGCTGAGGGAAACAGATCCCCACTGTTTCTGCCCTGTTGCAAACTGGGTACCTTTCACATCTTAGGTGAACATGATAACCACTACAGTATGGAAACACACATGTAGTTTAGGAAATGCTAAGTGGAGTTCTTCAGTCTGAAACTAAATGACACTAGATGACAACTCATATACAGGGAAGAATGAAGACTCTTACAAATAGTAAAAGTATGGGTAAATATAAAACTATTATTTTTTCTTTACTTTCTGTAAGCTATATGAGTATATACGGTAAAAAAGTACTACATGTTATTTATTGCTTTATGGACTAAATAGACATATGCATGACAAGTCTTAAGAAGAGGGAGAAAATGGAAATACGTACTGTTATAAGGCTCCTGTATTTTATAAGCAGTAATTTAAAATTATTTCTAAGCAGACTGACTAGGTATAAGCTATATTTTTAACATTTTAGCAACCACTAAAAAATGCAGATATAAATAACAGAGATATGAAATAGCATTTTGAAATTCATTTCATTGATTTTAAAAGGCAAAAAAAATGAAAGAAACAAAACTTCAATAAGAAACATTTTAGGTAGACAGTAAAAATCAGATCTCAGTGCAATTGTATCAATAATTACATGAACTATAAAAGACTTGAATCAATAGTTAAAGACTGCCACCTGGATATAAATGAACTTTTGTATTCTTTGTATGTCATTCTTTGTGTGTCTTCTGCATACAAAACCTTAAAAAGAAAACACAGATACTGAAAGTGAGAGCTGTCAAATGTTTATTTGTAAACAACAAAAACAACTGAATATTGATATAATATGAAATAAACAAAGACAAGTGGTAGTTTTAGAGATAGAAAAGGATATTTCACCATTATAAAAGTCAGTGTATAAAAAGATAAAATAATTATAAATATACTTGACTCAATAAAAGGGTTTCAAAATATATGAACAAAACATGGAAGAAAAAATAAAAAAAGACAAATCTACAATTTTGGCTGGGGACTTTAACACACATTTCCCAGAAAACAGAATAACCAGCGAAACCATCTATAATAATGTAGATCTGAACAACACTGTCAATTATCTTAACCTACATGACATTTAAAGAAAACTATAATGCTACAACTTCAGAATACATAGTCTTCTCAAAGCACATGGAAAAATAACCAGGATGGACCATACACCCAGCCATAAAACTAATCTCAGTACAGCTTAAAAGATGGAAATCTTTTTTCTTTGGCCAAAGTTTAAATTTAAAAATCAGCAAAAATAAGACATCTAGAAGTCCCAAGTATTTTGAAGTTAAATATCTTCCTTCTAAATAATTTTCAAGGAAGAAATTATTATGGACATTAGAAAATGTTTTGTAGTGGATAACACTGAATGCAACAAATCAGTATTTGAGAAATCCAGTGAAAACAGTGCTCAGAGAGAAATTTACAGTATAACATGCTTAAGCATTAGAAAAGACAAAAGGTTTAGATCAAATTTTATATCAAACCAAAGATGTCATTGCACTAAATAGTAAGGAAAAAAGGAATTTAACCCAAAGTGATGAATTTAGGGAATAATTAAGAATAGAAGTGACTTATATATAAAACAAAATTAGAGAAATATCAATGAAGCTGATCTTTGAAAAGATCAATAAATTGAATAATGCTATCCAGATTTATCAGGAAAAAGCAATGACATTCAAATTAACACTATTAAAAATAAAAATGGGTCATCACTAAATACTTTATCAATATTAAAAGGATTATGAGGGAAATTTAAGGTTAACTTTATCTTTAAAAATTCAACTTAGATAAAATGGACACATAGTTTGAAAGACACTATCAAAATTCACTCAAGAATAAATAGGTAACCTGAAACACCTCAATCTATGAAAATCTGAATACGCTTTCTACAACAAAAGCAACAGGCGAATGTACATTTACACCTTCTTGGTAGAATTTTACCTAACACTTAAGAAAAACAAACAAATACATACAAATTCTTCCAGAAAATAGAAGGGTGGGTAGGGGGAGTACATTTTCCAATTCATTAAAACACATTATTTAAAAAAATATAAATATTCTTCATGAAAACAGATGTAGGAATACTTTTAAAAATTTAGCAAATCAAATCTGAAATCTGAAATATATAAAATGAATAATATATCACGACTAAAAGTGGGATTTATCCCAAGAAAAAAGATTGGTTTAGCGTTTTAAAATCTATTAATATAAGTTAATATATTACCAGGTTTAAAATAGGATGAATAAAAAGCATTTGGTAAAAGCGAACACCTATTCATGATTAAAAACTCTTGTCCAACTACAAAAAGAAGGTATAAGGGGCATCTACAAAAACCCACAGCCAATGCCAAAGTTATCTCTCCCAAGAATCAGGATCAAGGCAAAAATATTTGCTCTTATAAATTCTATTCAATATTGTTTTAGAGGTGCTAATTATTTCAATAAGGAAAGGCATAAAAGAAATATGAACTGGAAAAAAGAAAATAAAATTTTTCCCGTTTCATCATCAACATAGAAACATGATCGTCAACGTAGAGAAAATCTTAAGGAATGTACAAAAAGCTATTTACTGGTATTAAAATTAAAAATAAAATGAATATCAAACTTGAGAATGCCATGAGCAGACAAAACTATTTAAGCCATGTAAGGAAAACTAAATCTTGCTTATTTCATGAATGCAGGTAAAATTTAATTTAGGGTTGTTTCTTGTAAATGTCTCTGATAGTCCAAAGAAACTTAAGCCATCTTCCTAAAAATGGAATAAGACAATCATTTTAACTGGTCCCTTGTTGTATGGAATCCCACATTGTAATAACCAATCATATACGGAAAACAACTTCCTCATTTTCTCTCTATAAGCCATCCTATAACTTCATGCCTTTGAGCTATGTGTCAATTTTTGCTCCCATTTCTAGAACTATGATACGCATAATAAACACTTACTAAATACAATTTGATTTGGTGGGTTTTAATTTTGCTATTTCTGGATTTTTGTCACAAATAAGGTTGTAAGATACAAATTCATCATGTAAAAATCATTGTATTTACATACAGTAGCAATGAACTATTATAAGACAAAATTTTTTTAAAGTATCCATTAAGAAATATGAAATACCTTGGGATAAATTTAACAAAATATGTGAAAGACCAAGCCCCTGAAAATTCTAAGACATTGCTAAGAGAAATTTTAAAAGGCCTAAATATTCTAGTTTTCAATCCAGTTTCCCAGAAGCTTGGAAGTCACCACTTAACAAAAAGTAACATGCTAAACAACCAATCAACAACTCTGCTTAGATCTATAAAAGAAGTGAGATCACAGGGTAAACAACTGCCACCCACATTGTAAAGACCAACAAGCAGATATAGACAATCATAACTTACAGGGACAGAACCCCATGAGCTGAAATGTCCGTAGGCGCCAAGGCTAGAGTAGGAAAAGCTAAAGTATCACTGACAAATTACTGGAGGCTCAGTTTGCGAGTTAAAAACTCCAGAGGACCCAGTCATTGGGAGTGGGGCACACTTTTGTGCATTTTACCTCTAGGAGTCCTACCAAGTTCTCAAAGAAAATACTGAAGAAAAATCCCTCTTGAGCTTCCAGCAAGGAGAGAGGAAATGGGAACCATTTTGAAGTCAGAGCTCTCTGCTCTTAACAAGACTTGTCTCAGGAGAAACAAGTAAACCAGAGTGTAATCACCTGGGGCTTTAACAGAGCCTAATTAATCTTGGGGAAATGAAATACTCAACCCCAGCCCACTCTAGCCTTCCTGTCTCACTGAGGTTTGGGGTTTCTTCTGAAGTAAGCATCAGAACCAATCTTGTATATGGCAGTGGTGTTGGAATAATCAGACTGAGATTTTTAAAACAACTATGATTAATACTCTATGGGTTCTAATGGATAAAGTAAGCAGCATACAAGAAGAGATGGGCAATGTAAGCAGAGAGATAGAAATTTGAAAAAGGAGCCAAAAGAAATGCTAGAGATCAAAAACATACTAAGAAAATGAAGAAAGTATTTGATGGGTTCTTTTAGCAAACTGAACATGTCTAAGGAAAGAATCTCTTATCGAGAATATTTCAATAAAAACTCCAAAATTGAAAAGTACAGTGAAAAAAAAGACAGACAGAATATCCACGAATAGAGAACTGCAAAATGTATAACCTACACACAAAGGGAATATAAGAAGGAAAAGAGGGAAAGGAACAGAAAAAAATATTTGAAGCAATAATGACTATTTCCCCAAATTAATATCAGATGCCAAACCACAGATCCAGAACACCCCACAAACAAACAAAAAACCTTACACATAGACATCATGTTTTCAAATAAGAGAAAAATGAAAGAAAGCAGAGTGGGGGAAATATCTTTGGAGAATCAAAAGCAAGAAGCAAGAAGAGAGCTGAAATACAAGCAAAAAGAGAGGTGAAATAGTTAAAAGTATTGAGAGAGAAAAAAAAGCAACAAACTACAATTCTGTACGCTGCAAAATTATCTTTTAAAAATGGAGGAAAAAAAAGACTTTCTCAGACAAACAAAAATTGAGGAAATCTGTTGCCAGTAGAGTTACTTTGCAAAAAAAAAAAAAAATGTTATTAATAGAAATTCTTTAGGGAAAAGAAAAATAATATAAATCAGAAACATGGAACTACATAAAGAAAGAGCATCAGACAAGGAATAAGTGAAGGTAAAACAAAATGTTAATTTCTTATTCTTAATTTAGCTAACAGACAACAGTTCATTCAAAACAAAATGGTAGCAATGTATTCTATTATGTACATCTATGTAAATAGATATATGTGTGTAAGTGAAGTGAATGAATGGTATAAAGGATGAAAGGGAGAAATTAAGATTATTTTATTATAAGGTATTCATAGTACCTGTGAGGTGGTATAGTTTTATTTGAAAGTGGAGTTGGATTAGTTATAAAAGTATATTGCCAGCATGAGTTTGCTGGATGAGAAGTCACCTGGTGTATACACTGCATTGAGACAAAGCCAGGAGAAGAGAGGATTTGGCTATGGACTCCACCAGAATTTTGCAAAGGCTGATGGGGGATGGGGGTGGGGCAAGATGTTCAAAGACTTGATTAGTATATTCTCTGGGGCCAGGGCTGAGAAAAAAATCTCATTTGGATGGGGTCCATGATGCCAGGGCCAAGGAGATAACTTATGTGTCTCTGAGACTGGTATTTAAGCAAACAAATACGTATATTGTGGTTGATGAAAGTCAGATTTTCTTAATGTACAAAAAGAAATTTATATATATGAAAAGGGAAAAGCTTAGAATAATCCTGTTATTTTAGATTGGAATTGAGGGTACCAGTGTAAATTCAAATTTCTTTTTTAAGACAAATAGAGATGAGAGATACAAAGATACAGAAATAGAGATAGATATTTATATATATGTATGTATGTATACAAACATACAGATCTATGTATATGTATATATGCATAAAAAAACATAAATATAAATATATTTCCTATGTATATTTCCTGAGAGGACCTAAAAGCAAAAATGGCCTATAGCAATGAACATACTTAGCACAGATTTTGGTTTCTAAATGCCACTCTTCACTAAAAAAAAACAGAATTCCTTAAGGAGTTGGCTGATTTTAGGACTTGGAGCAGAAAAAGACTATGATAATCCTGGAATATCTTGCCTTGCCAGAAAGCAGTGCTTTTTCAAAAAAAAAAAATAAAGAATGCATGTCAAGAAGACATTGGATCTGCCTGAAGGAACTCCCATGGACCAAATATGGAACAGAATAACAAATAATGAACATAAAAATTATAACCCTGTGAATAAAATGTATATCCTTGAGTTCATACTGATGTAACTACATGGTGATTAAATAAATGGGGAAGATCGAAAGATCTTGCTTAGAGTCAAATGTCCACTAACAATGTAGAAGGAAACCTGGAATTACAAAGTAATTATTTGGCAACTATGAAAAAATAATTGTTTCAGATAAGCATCATCAATAGATGCTAATGTTAATTTGGTAAGGAACAGGATACTCCTATGGTCTCAAACGTCTCTCCACAAACACTCATTAATTATTTATTTTTTAATAAGTACAAAATGCTTTTACAAAGGAAAAGCTTGGCAGAAAATACTTTAGTCAAGTAAAGTGTGCACCACCAGTAACGGGAAGTCTTAGCTGAGTGTACCTCTTGGTATTATAAACTGAAAATAATATAACATCATTCCTGTCATATTCCTGCTTATTATTCATAACTTAAATTTAATCATGAAAGACTTATCACACTAACCTAAATGAGGAAGATTCTACAAAGCAAGTGACCCATACTTTTCACACACGTCAAGGTCATAAAACACCAGAGAAGACTAAGGAACTGTTTCAGACAGGAGACTTAAAAAACATGAAAACTAACTGCAACGCGAGATTCTCAGTTGGATCTTGGACCTCTAAAGAATATAATCAAAACAAAGGTGAAATTTGAATCTGATCAGTGGATTAGATGGTGGAATTACACTAATGCTAATTTCCTGATTTTTGATGGTATATTTATACTGTGGTCATGTGGGGAAATGGCTTTGTTTTAAGGAAATACACACTGATATACTAAGAGACTATATCAGCAACAATTCCAAATGATCCAGAAATAAGTAGTAATAAGTATTATAGAAATGAGAGCGATATGATAAAATGTTAATATTTGTGGAAGTTGAGCTTGTGCTTTTCTTGCAACTTTTGTATAAGTTCAAAAATATTTCCAAATATGAAATTTTTAAAAGGACACAGTATGTACCGAATACATTGAAAAAATGCATTGTAAAAACATACAATCCAAATAAATGACCAGTCACAGAAAATAGAATAGGGTCTCATATACAGTTACCATGGTAATCAGAATGGTTGTATTCTCCAAGGTTTTTTTTTTTTTTTTTTTGGGGGGGGGGTGCGGACCAGAAATGAATACGCATGTGTGAAAAACTAAAGAATACAAATTATTACAAAGTGCCAGTAAGGAACACTGAGGTGTAAGCCTCTGATGATCTCTAGCCTAGTACCTCAGGAGAAGTAATTTACTTTCCTGAGCCTCAAGCTTAGTTACAAAGCAAAGGATTAAGCCATAAAGTCCTTATATTTCTAAAACTCTATGATTCAACTGCCCCGGTTAATCATTTAAATCAAATTACTGTGACCTAAATATCAACTACGTATTTGACTAAGCAAAAATCAGTGATAAAGCTTGTTGGACTACCATTTTCAGATGATCTTGAGTTTGATAACAGGGAAAAAAATTCAAAAAACACTTTCATCTGTAAGTATATATGTTTGGCTGTTTCAGATTTTTAAATTCACCATTTTTTAACATACCATTGAAGAATCATGTCCCATATTGAAGTCTAATAATTGCCCGAATCAAATATCTGGAAAAGTGATTATCAAATTGGTCACACTTATATTCTTAACCCTTTAGTGCACTCTGTGTTCAATTAGTATAGCCAATTAGGAAATTACACTAGCAAATTCATGAGTTCATCATTCAGTAAACCTCTCACCCTTGCTGGTCATCTTACCTGTGACTGTCTTCGGTCACAAGATAACTGAGTGATCATGAATGGATTTATCACTACAAATTCATCACCAATAGAAAAATATTCACAAAGTATGCTCCATGCTCAGTGGACTAGTGATATCATTTTTCTGTATGAACACAGAATGTCAAATTAAGTTTCTGGTACTTTTACATATGCTATTAATCTTAAACTACTCTTCTTTGACTCCATAATCAGCTCAAATTTTAAATCTCCGCCAATACTGTTGTCCCTTTTCATGATAAATACCTCCTTAGCTTTGTTACTTTTTTTAGCAGAATTGGGAGGCAGAAGATATTCTGCCTGTGTTTCTAGTTCTCCCAAATTTGTAACCTAGGAGAAGGCACTCACCTTTTCAATCATCCATGTGTTGCTGTGTCAGCAATCCAGGACACAAAGACCATTGTGAGATCAATACCTTGGACTCATCACGAGAGTAATATGTTCATCATGTTTTCACAAGAGCAGTAACTTCCATAAAGCTGAATTTTTAAGTAGGATATTCATGTGTTCGGAAGTATATTTTGAAAGCTGACTAGACAAAGAAATGAAGGAACAAACACGTGGTTTGAAATTCACTCTATATCTTCAAAAAGTGATCTTTTTGGAAATGCTCCCTCCTGAATGTGGCTGCTAATGTGAGTAAATATTGGGAATCAGAAGCCCATGTATTTACAAGAAGCAGCTCCATAATATTCCAAAGCAGCTTTGGAAGATCTAAAGCACAAATCTTTACATTGAAGGAATGCACCTCAAAAAGAATCCAGGCTCTGGAAACTTGTGGAGCCCTAAGATGAACCGGGGATGACATGGTGACTGGTTATACGGGATACATTTCAGATCGTGTGGGCTCTCATTCCCACTCTGTCAGAAGAACGCTAAGAGACAAGCATATAAAAAAGGGAAGACCTCATTCTGCTTGAATATTACATTAACCTGTGAGCACCAGTGCTCCCCTGGTCAGCTTTTTCAGGGCTTGCTGGGGCCTCAGCACTGCTGACCTGGTAGGTCTGATTATGAATGATCAATGTGCCTATTTGCAATAAAACTCTGCACAGATCTGGACCCTCAGCCTTTATTCAGTCATGCAGATAATAACAGCAGTTCAAGGCACTTGCCCATAACTCCAAGCTTCATTAAACAAAGGGAATGTCACCAAAAGTCCCTTTAACTGTCTTTTTGCTGCTAGGAAGGGGAAAAATTGGCCACTCTGAGAAAATGGAATTTACAGTGTTAATAAAATAAAGATTTGTATATCCCTGTGCTGTTTTGCACATCTTTTTTGAGCTTCTGGTATTAAAATCCACCATTTTAGAGGGGAGCAGAGTGAGAAATATGAACAAAGGATGCTGTGTGCCTGAGGTCAGATTCTGCTTCAGAGGAAATATTTCAATGGAATTTTCAGGTCGGTGACAGGGAGTGGGCTATTGCCACTCCTCCTCATTCATTACAGACACAACTAGTGTTAGGCTGTTGTCTCAAAGGTTTGGAAGTGGGGGAGGTCCCAGAGAAGGGCAGTGTGGCATCTTGAAAAGAGGGTCCCTCTGTGGTGCACTGAGGCATGATGAAGTCTGTCCACTTGCTAGACTCTGGAAGGGTGTGAAGTTTGGGTTATCCATTTTCTCAGGCAAAATATATTAACAAGTCACTGCTGTCTATGGGAAGTGTCAGCAACAGAAGTTCTAATAAGAGACAGTCATCTGAGACACAGTCCTGTCACCTTCTTACTCATGCCCCTCCCATGAATTCACATTGTACTATACACCTTTGCCATCATTCCATCATCCCAATGCATACAATAGTTTCCCTAAGTGTTTAGAATACCCACTCACCTTTTTATATAGTCCTCTCCTTAACTTAAAACTAGGCTTTCAGGATATCCTTAAATATTATTTTTCCTGAATAACTTGCTATGATTTGAAACTCAGAGGAAAATGTAGTTTTTCAATGTCAAAATAATCATAGTCAAAGTTTGGGTTTCTTCAGAATCAACTAAATGTCTGTTTCTGGATAATTGGTATCTGCACTTCAACTCTTAGGCAATACCAGTTCAGGAAAAGTGCGAACAAGGGAATCTTCATGCACTATTGATGGGAATGTAAATTGGTACAGCCACTATGGAAGAGAATATGGAGGTTCCTTTAAAAATTGAAAAAAAAAAATAGATACAGCAATTCTACATCTGGGTATTTTTCCAAAGAAAACAAAATATTAACTTGAAAAGTTATATGCACCCCCATGTTCACTGCAACATTATTTACAATAGAAAGATATGGAAACAACTGAGGTGTCCACCAATGGATAAATGAATAAGAAAAGGTAGTGTGTGTGTGTGTGTGTGTGTATTATTCAGTCATTAAAAAATGAAACCTTGCCATATATGACAACACGGATGAACCCTGAAGACGTTATGCTAAATGAAATAAGTCAGACACAGAAAGACAAATTTCATATGATCTCACTTATATGTAAAATCTTACACACACACACACACACACACACACACACACAAATACACAGAACACAATGGTAGTTGCTAGAGGTGGGGGTTAGGGAATAAGCAGAATGTGTGTAGGTAGTCAAAAGGTATAAACATCCAATTATAAAATAAATAAGTCATGGGGATATAATGCACAGCACGGTAACTGTAGTTTATAATACTGTATTGCATATTTGAAAGTTGCTAAGAGAGTAGATCCTAAGAGTTCTCAAACTTTTGTTACCAGCAATAGTGACAAAAAGTTAACTAGACTTATTGTGGTGATTATTTTGCAGTATACACATATATCAAAACATTATATGGCACATCTGAAACTAATATGATGCCAATTGCATCTCAATTTAACAGAAGAGAAAAAGACTGGAAAAATAAGAAATTATTCTGTGCAATGAATAAACAGTCACAAAACTTAGAGAAATTAGGCTCCAAATAAAACAGCTCTCCACAGAAAGATTTTTGTCCTCAATCATTTGGAAATATTTTTTAGTGCTTTGACCTAAAATAAGTAGACTTAAGGTCAGAGGTTATATGCACTTGACCATGTAGAATATAAAAAGACCAGTTGTTTTGTGTTAAATCACTACTAAATGCTAAGAAAATAGACTATCAAGTTTTCATGCTGATTAAAAATTGAGTGGTGAGCACCTTGCACACAGCAGTGGTCTGCAGAGCAGCCCTCTTTGCAAGCAAACAGCATTCCCTTTTGAATCCCTCTCAAACTATTAGAACTGTCTGCTCGTGCAAGCTCAGCGCTTATTTATGCCTCCAAGTCATCTTGCAACAATTTTGTATGGGAAGGGAAATGTGGAAAAGGTCCCAAAAGAGTAGAGAGGGAGAGAGTGTGGTAATTTCAGTGCTTGCTCAGGAAGTATGTACTTGCTATAACCATCTATGAGAGCTATTTTAAGAGACATTGAAATGGGTAAGAAGTTATTCTTAGATGACTTTTTAAAATACTTCAAACTTTGAGAATTCTATACTACTATGATGAGGTGGAAACTAAGAAAGCTTGTAAAGTAAGAAAACAAATAAAAACTTTAACAAGCAATTATTTACTCCTTTAGTGTCATGACCAACCTAGACAGCATATTAAAAAGCAGAGATATTACTTTGCCAACAAAGGTCCATCTAGTCAAGGCTATGGTTTTTCCAATGGTCATGTATGGATGTGAGAGTTGGACTGTGAAGAAAGCTGAGCGCCAAAGAATTGATGCTTTTGAACTGTGGTGTTGGAGAGGACTCTTGAGAGTCCCTTGGACTGCAAGGAGATCCAACCAGTCCATCCTAAAGGAAATAGGTCCTGAATATTCACTGGAAGGACTGATGTTGAAGCTGAAACTCCAATACTTTGGCCACCTGATGCAAAGAGCTGACTCATTTGAAAAGACCCTGATGCTGGGAGGAGAAGGGGATGACAGAGGATGAGATGACTGAATGGCATCACCGACTCAATGGACAGGAGTTTGGGTGGACTCCGGGAGTTGGAGATGGACAGGGAGGCCTAGCGTGCTGCTGTTCATGGGGTCACAAAGAGTCGGACATGACTGAGCGACTGAACTGAACTGAACTTAGTGTCATCTTTAAGGCAGACTTGAGTCCTATTTGTTCTTTTCAGTAGGGCATTTGTCTCTCATAATCAGTAAGACGATGTGAACCTTGATTTATGAACATTAAGTAATTTTGCTTAAAGAAGTTTGAAGAAATGTCAAGACATGAGAGTACTCTTCTGTAAAGTGATTCTTCTATGGGAACTCCTCATGCCATTAAGCTGTCTGGGTTTAAATTACAGTTTCTTGGCTGTTTGGAATAGTTTGATCATCTCAACTCATTTTGGATGAGAGAAGTCCACTGTTCTCATCTTAAAGCTCAGGGGTAAGATATTCATATTATATCCTCCTCTTTCCTCCACACTCTTCCAAGGCCTGAGAAGCTTCTGCCCAAATCATCTATTCAAATGAAAGACTCACTGAGCTATTCAAAGCTCCGTCCCAGGCACTTAGAATTTTGTGCTATTGTCCAACTGTATGATTACAATACTCTTTTGGATTCTGTGGTCCAGTCTGTTCTAATATACCTCTCACTAAAATACATGTCTTTAGTATTACAGTCTCTTTTTCATTATTTTTAATCCAGGCAGCTCTGGGTTTGTTCTATTTTACTTCAGACCATATTATAATGTCTTGGCCTGCATTATTGGGATTTTTTTCAGTATATTTCTACTAGGATATAAATGCTTGTAGGTGAAATTGCTTTTATAGATAGATAGGAATCATATTTTATAATTTTTTATATTTTGTTTTTGTATTTTCCATAACATTTGGCACTATGCCTTGCACACAATAGATGGTCAACAAAGGTATGTGAAATTCAATTAGACTTCTTTTCCCATGCCCCAAAAATTGTTGCCTGAAAAAGTAAAACAGTGAAATAATGACATTTATAAAATATAATGCACCAAAATTATCTTTTGATAGTTTTCATTCATTTCAACATTAATTGACTGATTTGCTATTGACTTCTATTAAAAGATTTGAAGTATCTGATCATCTACCATTTAAAATCAACAACCTTAGTTCTTCAGAATGAAAGAAGAAAGCCTGACTGAAAAGTGTAAAATCAGTTTTTGAGCAATTTCATGATTTCCCTGAATGAATGTTGTATCATTGAGTCTCTAAATATTTTCAACAAAAAGAAGCCTTAGCAGCTAACAAGTCCAACTTTCTGAAGTGAAAGATAGACTAGTTTACATTACGGAAAAATTTTTCTTTTGTTTTTAAACAAGAGGACTAAACTCTTGGCTAGATTTTTTTAAAGTGAAGGTATGGCAGGGACTTAGGGTTTGGGAAGAGATACTAAAGAGCAAGGGTCTTCCCAGATGGTTCAGTGGTAAAGAATCCTCCTGCCAATGCAGGAGACTTGGGTTCAATCCCTGGGTCAGGAAGATCCCCTGGAGAAGGAAAGGGCAACCCACTCCAGTATTCTTGCTTGGGAAATTCCATAGACAGAGGGGCCTTGTGGGCTACACCATGAGGTCTCAAAAGAGTCAGACACATTTAGTGACTGAACAACAACGACAAAAGGGCAAGGCCTTTATTTTTCTCAGAGTCCAGGAGATGTTGACAGTCCCCCGTGGCATAGCCTGAGTTCTGCTATGAGGGTAGAGTTTTCTCAGAGGGTAACGAACAATAATGATTTATGGAGGATACTTGCTACTATTTCTCTTGTTCCCATCTAAAAACAGAAATTTTCACTCTATTCCCCGGGAAAACCATGGAAGAGATACTCAGGCTTTCCCTCAACTCACTCCTCTAATGGAAGAATGACTGATCTAATTGATAAATTGGAGAGAAGTTATGAAGTCCATTCGACTCAGCATCTTCTGGGTCCCTCTTTCAGATCCTGCTTGACTACAGGGTGCAAGCTTTTGAACCTCTTCTCCCTCATGAGAGTTTAGCAGTTCAAGACCTAACTCTGCAAGGAGGAGCCTATAGTTCTGAGGACAGAAGAAAGGTTATAATCAAATGATATATTAGCAAGCCCTCTCCAGCCATAAATCTAAAATAATATTCACTAATTCAGCTGTTAGAAGTAATAAGTATTTCTATTTGTCTGGCTCCTATGTCCTATCTTACAGTTGTTTCAATATTTGCAAGAAGAAAGAGATAGCAGAAGAGGAAAAGTCTCCATTTTTAAGCTCATGTGTTTAAAGCTCATGCATTTTTTAATTTATATACAAATTATACAACTATAATTATAAGCTATCCTTTGAAATTATAATGATTTTAAAGCCAATATGGAAAATTAATAGATAACTCACCCTCTAAGTTTTCAAAGTTAAAATAATGTGTATTCAGTTTTCATATTGTTCCTTTTAGAGTAAAAGAAAAATTTGAACTGTTATAGCTAAACTTGGTGTCCATTTCTTATGAAGGAAATTTGTATTGGCCAGTATATTAAATGTGTTTATATATAAATTTATAATTTGCAGGTTTGGACAGTAGAATAGTTTTATCGGTTTATCTATGCTAGCCTCATAATGAACACTATTTCTCTTGCTATGGGAGATATTATTCCCAGGCATACCATATCTAAAACATAATCATATATTTAATCATCATATTAAATAGTATTTTTGGATAGCTTTAAAATATCTTCACTTATATTCTATTCAGCCCTTTCAGCACTATAAGTTGAGTAGGGCAAACAGTTTTATCTATATTTTAAAAATAAAAAATTCACAGAGAGATTATGTGACTTCTTGAAGTTACTCAACCAGTAGTAAAAAAGCTGATACTCGTATCCAATTTTCCTGCCTCATATTGCTACACAATTTTTGTATATTTATTATATCCTTACTTACAAGGGCAGTATTAATTGCAGGTGACTAAAACACTATGATTTGATCTTTGTTTGGCTTCTGAGAACATACTCATTCAAAATAATTAAAAATATTTATTGAGTATCTAGCACATGGTTTAGCAAAGAACACCACTAACAATCAGTAGTAATGGAAGGCTCTGAATGTGTTAGGATAGATGAATGAATGGATAGATGGATGGGTGGGTTAAAGGATGGATAGATATGCAATTAGCACAAAAATAAAAGAACAAGTTGTAACTCCTAAGGAGGACAGATGTAGTAATACACAAATAGTTAGAATTCATGTTGATATGTGCTTTAGCAGAGACAAGCACATTGTGCTAGGAGAACAGACGACAGAACAAATCATTGTGCCACATTTCGAGATTATTCTACAACTGTTGTATCATGGACCCATTGAAATGTTCTCTATGTTGTAAAGAAAAGAATTGGAAGTAATGAAGCATGAAAAGCCTATTGTCAGAATTTTTCCAAGAAAGATACCTTAGAATCCATAAAAATCAACAAAGAATCTAGGAATTTGAAATCCCAAAGAACTTAAACGAAAAACCCAGCCCTACATGTTTTTTATTAAAGCAGTGATGTCCAGATGGGGTGGAGGGCAGAAGGGAAATGTGTAAAGTCATATACATGTATTTTTAGTAGTAAAAGAAAGCACTGAATCAAGGCATTAACCAGACACATTGCTAACCTTGACATGAGTTGCTGATGAAATGGCCCTTAGGATAAACAGCACAATTGGCCTTATTTTGACCTGAGTCAGCAGGAGCTTTTAGCAGCAGTTCTGTCATGTAAATGCCCTCTTGAACAAGAACAGAACACATTGTTCAAGTTGCTCAAACAGAGCTGGCAGGTCACTAACTGACACAAGAGAACTTGCGTAAGGCAGAATGGGGAGAGGATCTCTTTCAGGAGTGCTGATTGTTAAGGGGATTTAACAGAGTGAAAGGAAACTGTTCTGGGAAATACAATGTTTGAATCCAAAATACTTTGGCACTTTAATCGAATATGCTGCTTAGGAAAAAGCAGTCTGCACCCCAACACCTGCTGGACCTAATGGACTCTGAAATGTTGTTTCAGAATTAATCAAGTCATTTAAAATCATAGCTGCAGTCTCCATTCACTACTCCTGTGCATAAATGTGCTGATCCCGATACTAATCCATGTCAGGTGACTTGAGCAATATATCACCATAATTGCCATTTTAGGGCTGCAAATTGGAGCTAAAATAACCAGATGCAAAAGAGATGGCCGTATCATACTCTCAAGATGGATCTTCAAAGTTCAAGGAGAGTTCAAGCATGGAAGAGGCAATAGAAAGGGGTCAAGTGTAAGGGGATTGTTCATGTTCAAGAAGAATTAACTTTACAAATATATTGTTTCTGAGGTGGTAATTGTCCCATCTTACAGTTATTCATACCTCATTTACTCGTTGCATTCTTCTCAAGCATTTAATGAAATGAATTTGATTTTGACAAAATATTCTATTTCAAAATTGCCATTAATTTTCAAGTTTTTTTATTCTCCTGTAAATTATCTGTTTTAAAGGGATAGAGACTAAATTTTGGAAATCTAATATTTCCCTAGCTAATCTTCTGGCAAAGGTCCATGTCAGTTTCAGATATTTCCTTCCTAGCTTACTCAGTTAAGTCACTGAACTAAAAGAAGTCACCCAACATTGCAAACATCCCAAACTCAAAAGATCAGGAAAGGGTTCTGTCTCATGTGAGTGAAAGGAAGGTAGTTTTCTAGCTTATCTGTCACAGTTTCTAACAGGGGACAGTAAAAGTTATGCAAATATAAGCCTACTATGTAGTTCTTTGTTTGTATAATACTGAGACAGATTTGGAAAACTGGGAGCAAAAAAGAACTCCTGTGACTACTTCAGTAGCAAAGTTACTTAAAAGAAGTTCATTCTTACTTTTTGCTTTGGTTAAATCACCATGCCCTTAATATCATTATAAAATAAATCACCATAAAAAGAGAGCACAATATACTACCTTTAGTTAAAAACCCAAGTTTGCTAATATAGCACTCAAGAATCAACCTATTTGTTTAATACCTCTTTCCTCACAAACTCTTGTGCTCCAGCTTCTGTCATAACAAATGGCTCATCACGATTCAAAGAACAAGCTTTGTTTAAATCTCCAAGCCTTTTCAAGTATTCTTTCCTCAATAGAACATATTTCTCTTCCATTTTTCTCCAGCTAGTACACTTACAGTCATTCTTTAATACCCAGCTGAAATGTCACCACTTTTGTCTCCTAGCCATCCCAACGCAGGGTAGTTAGATTTTTTTTTTTTTGCTTTTTTGCTTTTCCATAGTGAAGGATGCAAGCCTCCACTACAATCACTTATTACAATATATTATATATATGTTCTTTATATTTTCTTTGTTTCCATCACCTTCAACAACACAATGAGGTAATAGAGTAAGTAGACTAATTTTCATAATTGTTTGATGATACATTAAATGTAGATAAAAGCAATTTGCAAAATTATAAAGCATATTAAAATTGAGTTGTTTTGCTATTTATCATTTCTCAAAGTAAATAATATATCACAATATATCATTGATATTCCTTTGGATCTAATCTAGCAACCATCAGGATAGGATGGATAAAATATTTGAAGAAATAATGTCAGAATTTTTAAAAATTTGATGAAAATTATAAACTTTTCACTCTAAGAGAGTCAATTAAATATAAGCATAGTAAACAAATTAAACAATATCAAAGCATATCATAATTAAAATGCTGAAAACTAATATTAAAGAGAAAATTGTAAATGCAGTCCCCCAAAAAAAGACATGGTACATAAAACAGGGGGACAAAGATAAGAATAACTTCAAAAATATAAAGAACAATGCAATCCAAAAGGCCATGCAATGACATTTTTAAAGTGCTAAAAGAAAAAAAATGGTAAAGTTAGAATTCTATATCTGAAAACATCATTAAAAAAAGAGTAAAAATTTCAGCTCCAAGGACACGTTGTACAATAGAGGGAATACAGCCAATATTTTATAATAGCTATAAATTTAGTAAAACCTTTAAAAATTATGAATTTCTATATAGTACACTTGTAACATATAATATTGTACATCAGCCATACCTCAGTAAAAATAAATAAATAAAACACGAAAAACAAGGAAAAATAAATATATTTTGGGAAAAGCCAAACCTCAGAGAATTTTATTGGATCAGGCTTCCATTAAAGAAATGTTATAGTAATTCTTCAGCTAGAGGAAATAAAACCACATAGAAAATTCAACATACACAAAGACATTTATGCATGCCACTATGGAAAATACATGTTCAGTCTAAAAAAAATTTTATCCATTTTTAAAGTTTCTTTAAGAAATAAGTAAATATTTTACTAATAATAGTATTTTTAGATTTGCAATCTGGAAGAAAATACCACAATAATATAAACAGGAGGAGGAAAATGGAAGTATATAGCTCTAAGATTATTATAATGTGCATAAAACGGTATGCACAAGGTATGCATAAGGTATGTTAACCTTATAATAAGGTTAACAATGTACACCTAAGTGAAATAAAATAAAGATTGCTAATAATACAAAAATGTATATAAGAACAAACATTACAAAATAGTCAAACTAATTCAAATGGAAACAGGAAAATAGCAAAGAGGAAAAGAGAATATATAGAACAAAAAGAAAACAAATAAGATAATGGAAAAACTAACCTCCAATGATGTTAATAATTATACTACACACAAACTGCCTAAAATTTCCAAAATTTTTTCTCAAACTAAACAAAAAATCATGACTAAACCATACACTACTCATCAATAAGTTAACTTACAAAGACATGGATTAAAAGTACAAGGACACAAAAACAAAAAACATGCACACATTAATTAAGAGAAAACTGAAGCAGCTATATCAATATCAGGAAAAGTACATTCCAGGAAAAGGATATGACAGAATAGACATTTCAAAATGACAGAAGTGTCAATTAGCCAAGAAGAAAGAGCAATACTAAATGTGAATATTCTAAACAACAGTTCTTCAAAATATTTAAAACAAAAGCTAAAAGAACTTAAAAGAAACAAATCCACAATAACAATTGAAGATTTCAACACTTCAGTAAATTGGTGGAAAACATAGACACAAATGAGTATTACAGAATACTCATTCCATCAAAGTGTACCTGAATAATTAAAAGGACTGAAGTCATACAGAGTTTGTAGTCTGATCATAATGGCATTTTTTAAATTGAAGTATAGTTGACTTACAAAACTCTTAGTTTCAGGTGTACAACAAAGTAATTCAGTTGTACATATACATATATCTATTCTTTTTCAGATATTTTTCCCTTATGGGTTATTATAAAATATTGAGTATAGTCCCTTTTACTATATAGTACCTTGGTCCAGGACTTCCCTGGTGGCCCAGATGGTAAAGCATCTGCTTACAACGTGGGAGACCCGGGTTCAATCCCTGCGTTGGAAAGATCTCCTGGAAAAGGAAATGGCAACCCACTCCAGTATTCTTGCCTGGAAAATCCCATGGACAGAGGAGCCTGTTAGGCTACACTCCATGGGGTTGCAAAGAGTTGGACACGACTGAGCAATTTCACTTTCACCTTGGTCCATGTTGGTTATTTTATATATAGTAATGTGTAATCCCAAATTCACAGTTTATCCCTACCCCCCTCTTTCCTTTTGCTAACCGTAAGTCTGTTTTGTGTCTGTGGTTCAATCTCTGTTTTGTATATAAATTCATTTGATCACTCTTTTTAGATTCCACATAAAAGCAATATCATATGATTTTGTCTTTATCTCTCTGGCTTACTTCACTTAGTAAGTGATGTTCTCTAGGTCCCTGAATGTTGCTGCAAATGGCATTACTTCCTTCTTTTTTATGGCTAGATAATATTCCATGGTATATATATTCTACTTCTTTATTCATTCATCTGTCAATGAGCATTTAGGTTACTTCCATGTCTTGGCCACTGTAAATAGTGCTGCAGGGAACACTGGGGTGCATGGATCTTTTTGAATTATATTTTTCCCCAGATATATGCCCAGGAATGAGATTTTAGATCATGTGGTAGCTCTAATTTTAGTCTTTTAAGGAAACTCCATACTGTTTTTCATAGTGACTGTACCAATTTATGTTCCCACCAACAATGTAGGAGGGTGTTCTTTTTTCTCCACACCCTTTCCTACTTATTTGGAAACACCAAAGACCCCAAATAGCCAAAGCAATTTTGAGAGAGAAAAATAAAGCTGGAGGAAACAGGTTTCTTGACTTTAGCCTATAACACAAAGCTACAGTAATTAAAACACTATGGTACTGGCACAAAAATAGAGATATAAACCAGTGAAAAGGCTAGAAAGGCCAGAAATAAACCCACAGAGTTATGGTCTATTAATGTTTGACAAAAGAGGCAAGAATATACAATGGGAAAAAGACAGTTTTTTCAATATGTAGTACTGGGAAAGCTGGACAGCTACATGTGAAAAATGAAATTATAACATTCCCTGACACAACATACAAAAATAAACTCAAAATTGATTAAAAACCTAAATGTAAGACTGAGGATACTATAAAATCCCTAGAGGAAAACATAGGCAGTACACATTTTGACATAAATCACAGCAATATCTTTTTGGATCCATCTCCTAGAGTAATGTAAATAAAAACAAAAATTAACAAATGGGACCTAATAAGGCTTTTGCACTGCAAAGTAAATCATAAACAAAATGAAAAGATAACCTATAGAATGTGAGAAAATATTTGCAAATGATCCGACTAACAAGGGATTAATCTCTAAAATATATAAACAGCTCATATAGCTCATTATTAAAAATAAAAGTCATGATATTAAATTAGAAGTCAATTAAAAATACCAGGAAATGCCCAAACATTTGGAAACTTAAAAATACTTTTCTGAAAACCCCATGGATCAAATAAGAGAGCAAAAAGTAAAATTAAAAACTATTTGACCTGATAAAACTAACTATAAGACACATCAAAATTTGTGAACTGCAACTAAAACTACGATTAAAGGAAATCTGTTGGTTTGACTTAAATGCTTATGTTGAAAACAAAGAACCTAAAATAAACTATCTGCAGCTCCACCTTAAAAAGAAAAAACTCAAACAGAATATCAACTATAAAAATTTAAGGGGGAAAAAGGAAATAATACTGCTATGTTAAATCAATCAACATATAAGTGAAAAACAATAGACAAAAAATAGAAAACAAAAGCTGGTTCTCAAAAAAAACTGAAAAACCTCCAACTAGATTAAACAAGGAGAGGGAACAAACAAGTGAATTCAACCATTTATGGAGAAAGAACAAATTACTTGAAAGAGAGAGAAATTACATTACTGACACAGAACAGCCTTACATCTAGGACGGAACTTAAAATTGTAAATAAAAATTTCCTCACAGAGAAAACTACAAGCCCAAAAGTTTTACTAGTTGAAATCTGGCAAACAATTAAGGAAGAAATAATCCCAATGTCACAGAAAATATTTTAGAAAATAAAGGAGAAGGGGACACTTCCAAACTCATTCTAAATGGCCAGCACTACCTTAATACCAAGCCAGACAGAGATATTACAGAAACAGGACACCTCAGAGTAGTAACTCTCATGAACGTAGATACAAAGAAAAAAAAAAACAATATAAAATTAACAAATGAAATCCAGCAACATTGAAAAAGTTAATTTATAATGACCAAGTAGGGTTTATCCAAAGAATGCATAGTTGGTTTAACATCTGAAAATTAATCAATTTGCTTAACAAAACTAGGGTAATAGGAGCACAGACTTTAGGCAAGAGGGCTCAGTAGCTCTGGCTTAGCTGCTCTGAGGCATATGGAACTTTGCCAGACCAGGTATCAAACCCATGTCTCCTGCATTAGCAGGCAGATGCTTAAATGGGCTTCCCTGGTAAACAATTTGCCTTTTGTACAATGCAGGAAATCTAAGTTTGATTCCCGGTTTGGGAAAATCCCTTGGAGAAGGAAATGGCAACCCACTCCAGTATTCTTGCCTGGAGAATTCCATGGACAGAGGAGCCTAGTTGGCTACAGTTCATGGGGTTGCAAAGAATCAGACATGACTAAGCAACTAACACACACACACAGGGCATCAAAGAGAAAAATAATACAGTCATCTTAAGCGACTTAGCAACAGCAATAAATAGATGAGAAAATCCATCTAGCACGATCATGATAAAAAGCACCAACATACTGGAAATAGAAGAAACTTCCTCAACCTAACAAAGGAAACCCATTTTAAAAATTGTTAGTAACATTGTAGTAGAGAAAGACTGAGCACTTTCTCCCTAAAATAGGAAGCAAGGTGAGGATATTCTCTCTCACTAGTCCTGTTTGATACTTTCCCTACCCTACTCACTGCAAAGATGTAAGAAAACAAAGTAAAATAATACAAAAAGGATGCAGAAGGGAAAGGAAGAAGTAAAATTATCTCTACCTGTGGCCGTGAACATAGACAATCCTATAAAATCTGAAAAAAAAAAAATTAGTAGAACTAAAAAGTGATTTTAACAATTGCAAAATAGAAGGGCTGCATACAAAAATCATGTATATACCTAAATGCTTTCAGCAAACAATTAGAAAATATTATTTAAAATTTTTTATTTATGATAGCATTAAGCTATTAATCAATGATAATAGCTTAATCAATGATATATTTAACAAAATATATGAACCAGTTTTGTACAGTGACAACAGCAAAAAACACTGTTGAGAGAAATTAATGAAAATGTAAAGAAAAATTTTAAAGTGGAAAATATACTAAGATTATGGATTAAAGATTCAATATTTTAAGAAGCAAATCTTCCCCAAATTGATCTATACATTTGATGGAATCCCAGAAAAGATTCCATCAGATGTACTTTGTGGAAATTTACAAATGTATTCTAAAAATTATGAAAATACAGAGAAACAAAATACAAACACAGTTTTGAAAAAGAATAAAGGTGAAAGACATATACCATCTCATTTCGAGATTAACTGGTAAAGCTATCAAGAATCAATACAGTGATATTGACATAATGTACAATAAACTGACTAGTTAGCCTAGAAAAAGAACCATAACTAAATTAATTCTTAACACCAGTGTCTAAGTAATTTGACAGAAAGGAATAGTCCTTTCAACAAATACTGCTGAAACAACCTAATATCAAAAGGTAGAAAAGTTAATCTTATCCATTATGTCATACAACTTTTAACCTAAAAATGTATTTTAAACTTAAAACAGAGTTATAAAACTTCTAACAGAAAATACAGAGGAAAATCTTCATGACCTTTTCAGTCAGCTTTTCTCAGGTAGGACACAAAGTATTATTAAAGAAAAACTTGATAAACTAGACTTCATTAATATTAGAACTTTTGGCATTAAAAGTTTTCCATAATATAAAAAGAATTAGTATGGCTCAATTAAAAAAAAAAAAGAATAACCTTATTTTTTAAATGAGCAAAAAATGATGACATTTTGTAAAGTAGCTATGAAGTGAAAGTGTTAGTAGCTCAGTTATGTCCAGCTCTTTGTGACTCCATAAACTGTAGCCCTCCAGGCTCCTCTGTCCATGGAATTCTCCAGGCAAGAATACTGGAGTGGGTTTCCATTCCCTTCTCTACGGGAACAGCTAATAAGAACATGAAAATATCTCAACAGAATTTATACTTCAGGTCAGAAACGAGTTTCAGAGAAAAGATTTTTCTTCATGCATGAAAACTATAAAGCAAGGCATGTAAGTAAAACAGTGGTTCTCAAGACACTGGAAATCAAGCAATAAGAGATCAGCTAAGCTAACAAGAGGACTTCCCAGATGGCCCTTGTGGTAAAGAACCTGCCTGCCAATGCAGGAGACATAAGAGGTACGGCTTTCATCCCTGGGTCAGGAAGATCCCTTGCAGAAGGGCATGGCAACCCATTCCAGTATTCTCACCTGGAGAATCCCATGGACAGAGGAGCCTGGTGGGCTACAGTCCATGAGGTTGCATAGAGTTGGACACGACTGAAGCGACTTACCACACAATCTAACAAGATTAGCCCTATGATGGCTCCAACATAGCTCTTGGTGAAAATGTCCAAGTTGTAAGTCTGCAAAGGTCAAGATTGCCAGATATTGTAGGGAAGAGTACCAAAGAGAAGAGAATTGTGAAGACAGAGAAATTTAGAGATCTGAAGGAGGCATCCAAAGTGCTCAGGATTTATAAGAAATCTCTAAACACTAGAGAGAAAACACTGAGAAACACTAGAAAGAACAATCCCTGGGATACACACAGAGCCAGAATTAATGTTCGCTCTCATCTGACAGTGTAAAGCTTCATATTTCATGGGCATTTGGTAGAATATTCAGAAGTGTTTTCCCTCAGTAGTGAGGCAAATTAGCAACTGACTGAATTGTATTAATCAGAGTCAGACACTACCAAGCAACTGAACAGCAACAAACTGTATTATGATCATATTTAACAAAGCCTAAGAGCAAGAACTGAAAAAATCAAGCTGTTTCCAAGTACCATAACATGAATGCACAAATATTTGGAAATATTTATAGATTACAAAACATCCAGGATCCAACAAGTTATAATTCATAACTCTGGCCCCAAAATAGAAATGAAAAGTCATGCAAAGAAATGATCATAATGAGAAAAGTCAATAAACTGAATCCAAAACAAATATGACACAGATGATAGCTTATACAAAATATTAAAGTTATTATAACTATATTCAGTATGGTCAAGAAGCTAGAGAAAAAAATGACATGTTAAGTAAGAGATATGAAAGATATATTCTTTAAAAGGAACAAACTGTATTTCTAAAGATGAAAACAATGTCTGAAATGAAAATACAATTGTTAGGATTAACAGAGTAGACATGGGCAAAGAAGAAATTAATGAGGTTGAAGACATAGCCAAGAAAAGAATCTATCCAAAAGTACTAGTACCAGAACTAAACATTACTTGCAATAAACATGAAGTATATCATACCACTTGAAAATAGGTTGAGATAAACACAAATGCAACTACTAAAATAATACAAAAAGAGTCATAAATATCAATAAAACAAAGGCAATAAAATGGGACCATTAAATAATTTTTATTAATGCAAAAGCAGAGGAGAAGAACAAAGGGAAAAAATAACAGAGAGAAAAAAATCAACATAGCAGAATCAGCCCCAATGTAAATAACCTAGAACCTAAATGTTGCAAAAGCAAACATTAGCAGATTGGATAGAAAAAGATCTAACTACATACTTCCCATAAGAAATACCTTTTATATATCAAGATATACTAGATTTAAAAGATGAGAAAACATATACCAGGATAACACCAATCAGAGGCATGCTGAAGTGGTTGTATTAATATCAAAGCAAATTTCAGCGCAAACAATATCACCAGAGATATAAAGGATCATTCTACAATGATGAGAAAGTCAGTGTACTCAAGGGACAAACCAATCCTAAACATTTATTAACCTAATAACAGTTTCACACACAAAAACTAATAGAACTGCTAGGAAAAATAGGTAAATGTACAGTTACAGGAGATTTCAACTATCCTCTCTCAATAACTGATAGGACAAAATTAAGGATATAGAAGATAATACTATTAACAAGATTGGTATACTTGGCATTAATAGAGTGCTCCACCCAACAACAGCAGAACATGCATTTTTTTCAAGTGCACATGGATCATTTACCAAGACAGAAGTGTATTCTGGGTCATAAAAAAAGTCTAATAAATTTAGAAGATTTCAAGTCATATAAGATATACTGTCTAACCACAAACAGTTTAAATTAGAAATGTTTAAAGTATTTGAAAAACTCGCAAATAACAAACTTCATGGGTCAAAGAGGAAACCACAAGAGAAATTAGAAAGTATTTTGAACTGAATGAGAATGAAAAATACAGTATCAAAATCTGTGGGATGTTTCTAAGGCAATACTTGGAGGGAAATAAATAGTACTAAATGTCAATTAAAACAGAAGATCTCAAATCAATGATCTCAAGTTCCTCAGAAGAGGAAGAGCAAGTTGAAACCAAAGTAATTTAAAATTTAAAATAAATAAAATAATAAAAATCAGAGGAGATATCAGTTGAAAATAGAAAAGCAATAGAAAAAATCATTACTTTTCAAGTGCTTCTTTAAGAAAACCAATAAAATTAATAAACTTCTAACAAGACTAATGGGAAACAAAAAAGACACCGCAAATTGCTAATATCAGGAATGACAGAGGCAATTTTGTTATAGATTCTGTACATATTAAAAGGATAATAGGAGGAAAACAAACCAAAAAAGGATAACAGGGAATATGATAATAACTTTTTTCTAGTGGATTTGACATCTTAAACGGATAAATTCTTTGAAAGGCACAACCTACTAAAATTCCTTCAAGGAAAAACAGATAATCCTAGTATTACAATATCAGCCAAGAATTAAATTTTTAGTTAAAATCCTTGACACTAAAATATCCCCCATTCAGACAGCTTCATTGAGGAATTTTAACAAATATTTAAAGAGGAAATAATACCAGTTCTATACAAACTCTTCCAGAAAACTGAAGAGGAATACATATTTCTCAGCATACTGTATAAGGCCAGCATTTCTTTAATACCAAAACCAAAATGAATGTACTTCAAGTAAAGAATAATACAGACAAGTGTTCTTCATAAAAGATTTCATAAAGATTGTGTTGCCCAGGACATGTAGCAGATATACTTTTTGGTTAATATCTATCACAGACATGGCACCAGAATCAGTGAGTACTTTGTCAGACATGTGTATAGTTGACTAATCTGTATTGAGAAAGTATCCATAATCATTCACTAAAAAAAATCTTTAAGAAATTAATTAATCCAAGTAGATTTCCAAGGCTTTCAGTTTTCACATAAGCATTAAAACATCAACCTTATTCTTGCTGAAACTTGCTTTAAACAGTAAATCTGAACAACATAGAAAACTATAAAAGAGATGTTATTCCAGTGAAAAACTTTTATAGTTAACATTTAATCATTCCTCATCAAGGTACAACTTCATCAAGTTAGAACTTTTCTGTTCTTTTTAGTTTCATAGTTCCACCAAATGATAGTTTAAGACTGTAGACATAAACAGTTAAGGGCTTTTTTCTAGTCCCTTTCTTCTATCATATATTTACAAATTTATTTTAAAATTAATTCAACTACAAAGATCAAGGAGGGAATAACAGATTTTCATGTCTGATGCTGGCACTTGCTCTCACTCTTGCTCTGGGTGTATGTGTGTGTGTTTGTGTGTGTGTGTGTGAGAGAGAGAGACCATTGGCTCCTGTATATCAACAGAGAAATAATGCTTAGAGGAAAACTTGATTTTGGAAACTGGGTCAGAGGCACAAAATAACATGTTTACAACAAAGCACAAACTGTGAAATACAGTAGAACTTACCTCATCTATAAGATTTTGTCCTGTTCATCCTCACTGTAGTCTACACAGTAAGTCCCCTACATATGAACCTTCAAGTTGTAAAACTTCAAAGATGCAAGCATGTGTTTGTATGTTCAGTCACATAAGCAGTTCATGTCTCTGGCGTGCATTGTCACATACATGCATCCTCCAGAAGTGGTTGTGCTTTTGTGTACTTTACTGTGTTATTGCTGTGCAACATGAGGAGCTTACTAATGAAGACCTGATGGAATTGGAGGCCCAGAGAAAGGATGAAGAGAGACAAGAGGAAGAAGAAACTGAAGAACCAAAGAGCTACCTGATGCAGGAAATGGCAAGGGGATTTTATTTATTTGAGGAGGCACTGTTAGTTTCTGAGATGTGCACGCGTGTGTGCTGTCGATTCAATAGTGCCCAACTCTTTGTGCCCCTATAGACTATAGCCCACCAGGCTCTTCTGTCCATGGGATCCTCCAGGCAAGAATACCGGAATGGGTTGCCATGCCCTCCTCCAGGGGATCTTCCCAACCCAGGGATCAAACCTGTGTCTCATATCTACCTGCAATGGCAGGCAAGCTCTTCACCACTGGTGCCAACAGGACCCCAGTGCAGAACAGTACATGATGGTTGCAGCAGTCATTCAGAATGTAATTCAGTGCTACCAAGTCATCTATGAAGAGAAAGAGTTACTACCCAGGACTGAATCACTTTTTCAAGAGGGTAGATAGAATTGAATCCAGCAAGAAATTGCTATGCCATCAATTGTTATGGGGAGGGAGGTGGGAGGGGGGTTCATGTTTGGGAACGCATGTACACCCGTGGTGGATTCATGTCAATGTATGGCAAAACCAATACAGTATTGTAAAGTAAAATAAAGTAAAAATAAAAATTAAAAAAGAAAAAACAAAAATAAAAACTAAAACCTAGGCCATCAACAATAGGCTTGAGTGAGATTGCAGCTTGCCCTCTATTTCCTACTGTTAATGGTTCAGTGGCAAAGAATCCGCCTGCAGTGCAGGAGACCCGGATTCAATCCCTGGGATGGGAAGATCCCCTGGAGAAGGAAATGGAAACCCACTCCAGTATTCTTGCCTGGAGATTTCCATGGACAGAGGAGCCTGGCAGGCTACAATCCACAGGGTCGCGAAGAGTTGGATACGACTGACTGGTTAACACACAATGATCCTTCAGTTCTACTATCTCCTACCCACTCGCTCCTCCAGTCAGTAACTCTTACTGCCTTTACACTTGATGCCAGCCCTTATATGCCAGCCATTGTACTGTATTACTGTACTGTTCAAGGTACTGCACTAGAAGATTAAAAACATTTTGTTTATTTTTGTGCTTGTTCATTTTTTATGTATTATTTGCATGAAAAGTATTATAAACCTATTACAGTACACCACTATATAGCCAGTTGTTTTAGTTGGGTACCTAAGCTATGTTAGACTTACAGGCAAATTGGACATATGAACCTGCTTCTGGAATGCAACTGGTTCATATGTAAGGGACTTACTGTATTCAATATTAAATGTCAATCAAGCCCCCTATGACATTGTGGAAAACTCATCCTACCTTAGGATGGTAGAGTCAGTGGCTCAGAGAAGTCCAAGTGAGCCAGAGGAATGCACAGCAGTTGCATCTGTGAAAGACAGAGAAAAAGAGAATACAAAGACCACTTCTCTAAGTGCAAAGAGCCAATGATGGCTCCTAAACACAACCAGCCCTTTTGGCAGCACTTCTTTATGTCAGGTGTGCGGAAAAGTTGCCTGTAGTCTGTTTAAAAGAAAACTGAAAGAAAAAATAAGTTAACCTCTGAGTGAAAGGAAAAAAAAAGACATTTAATTAAGTCATGGAAGTGTTAGTTACCAGTCATGTCTGACTCTGTGACCCCATGGACTGTAGCCCACCAGGCTCCTCTATCCATGGGATTCTCCAGGCAAGAATACTGGATTGGGTGAAGTGAAGTGAAGTCGCTCAGTCATGTCCAACTCTTTGCAACCCCGTGGACTGTAGCCCACCAGGCTCCTCCGTCCATGGGATTCTCCAGGCAAGAATACTGGAGTGGGTTGCCATTTCCTTCTCCAGGGGATCTTCCGGACCTAGGGATCAAACCCAGGTCTTCTGCATTGCAGGCAGACGCTTTAACCTCTGAGCCACGAATGAGGTGGATACTAGATTGGGTAGCCATTCCCTTTTCCAGGGCATCTTCCCAACCTAGGAATCGAACTGGGGTCTCCTGCATTGCAGGCAGATTCTTTACTGTCTGAGCCACAGGACTTAAAGCCCAATTAAGTCATAGAGCCAAGGAAGAAGAGGTTTCCTGTTCCACCTGTAACAGTGATTTCTCTGAAATTTCCTAGTTACAATTGAGACCATCTTATTGTGTTGTATGTGTTAAGTCACTCAGGTGTGTCCGACTCTTTGTGACCCCATGGACTGTGGCCCACCAGACTCCTCAGTCCATGGAGTCCTCCAGGCAAGAATATTGGAGTGGGTTGCCATTTCCTTCTCCAGACCATGTTATTAAAAGAGTGTTAAATAATTGCAATATTTTTGTAATCTCTGAGAAGAAATTAAGTTAACATAATTAATACAAGTATTCATATCCACCTGTGCCTATTCTTTGCTTTTTTAAGACATGGTGAGTTTAGGTAGAATTTCCCTGAAATTACCCATGCCACTTTCAGGCACATTTGGTCTGCTAGAAAGGATCTATATTTTACCTCCATGAGGTATGTCTGTGAGGGTGGAAGAGAGGGCAAGAGGGTGACTTGAGATAATCATTACTAAAATGTTTTATTTGCACATGATAATTTCTCCTTTCATAAATATCAGCAAATATGCTTCCCTCCCCTCTCCCTCTCCCTCTCTCTCAGGATATCAGGCAGATAAGAGTTATCAGTAAAGGTCATCCTCAATTTCTGTACAGAAATGATCTGTCTCCAGTATGTAATAAACATTTATCCATGCCTTTATTAGCTATATTGAAGCTGACAGTTCTGTTAAACCATTTTCTTTCATTTTGCTAGGTCATGACGGTTAATGCTGCTAAAAAATCTCATCACTGCTTTTGATCACTGTATTGTCTTCCCTGTATTATCAGAATTTTGTGAAGGTAAGCACTGGCTGGAATGACCTATTAAAGTTACAGCCCGTTGAGTCTCTGGGTTTTTTTTTTTCTTCTTCTTCTTCTTCTTTTCATCACAGTAAAAAAGCAAAGGCGTACAAAGAATAAATTTTCCTCAGGAGGTTATATTTAGTTGGGTAGTTAGAATATTCAGTCAACTCTCAATTATCCATAGCAAAAAGGAACTAAAGTATCAAATATAAATGAAAATCACATATAATCCAAAATTTTCCTTTTAGCTGAATCTTTCACCAGGGTATTCCTAGGATCTAAAAGGACAACATCACATTTTACTCAAATCTCTTTCTCATCTCCAGGTGTCAGTTTTCAGGAAGTAAACAGATGAAGAAAAAGCAAAAGACAGAAGAACACACCCATTGAAAAAAACATCTCCAGACAGTTGAGATGTGCAGTGGAAAAAACATGATGGAGGGGGCAGTTTGCACCTGAGCCTTTCCATCTTCTACCCCAAATAACCTCTTCTCTTATTCAAAGCAATTTTTAAGAAATCTTTGTTCTTGAGACCTGAAAAACAACAAAATAGCCATAAATACCTGCCTCTGTTAATGGATCAAAGACCGTATCAGTTCAGTTCAGTCGCTCAGTCGTGTCCGACTCTTTGCGACCCCATAAATTGCAGCACACCAGGCCTCCCTGTCCATCACCAACTCCCGGAGTTCACACAAACTCACGTCCATCGAGTTGGTGATGCCATCCAGCCATCTCATCCTCTGTCATCCCCTTCTCCTGCCCTCAATCCCTCCCAGCATCAGAGTCTTTTCCAATGAGTCAACTCTTCGCATGAGGTGGCCAAAGTACTGGAGTTTCAGCTTCAGCATCAGTCCTTCCAAAGAACACCCAGGGCTAATCTCCTTTAGAATGGACTGGTTGGATCTCCTCGCAGTCCAAGGGACTCTCAAGAGTCTTCTCCAACATAGATCTCCCCAAAGGTCTGTTGTCTGTTTCAAGGAATATAGTTCAGACAAAAATGTAGTTCAAACAAGTTAGAAATTCAAATATGTTTCCTTTCAGTTAAATAAATATTTACTGAGTTCTTATTGAATACCAGGCAGTACGGAAAACTCTAGGAATACAAAAATATGAAGAGCTCTTATGTAGCTAGAAAGGAAGGAGTCACAAAAATAGATATATGAAATTGAAAAAGTGATATCAGAGCACAGAGAAGAAGCATCTTCCCCAGGTCAGGAGATCATGGAGGATGATGAATTCCATACTGGATCCTGAAGGGCCAGCACAGTTATCCAGGTGAATAAGAGACAGGGGAAGGGCACTGTTGGCAAAGGGAATATTGTGAGCAAAGGCACAGATGTCTGACACAGTTCTGTATATTCACGGAATAGCTGGGATCTCCAAGTTGTCACAGCACAGCAATCATAATCATAGGGGAAGAGAAAGTGAAGGAAAAGGCAACTGATAAAACTGGTAAGTGGAGGAAAAGTCCAAATCTTTGGCAGCTATGTAAGAAACTTTAATAGTCCTTCCAAGATAAAGTAACAAGCAACATGACCCTAAGTTCCATTATGTTTGTTCTTTCTTTTAGTCAACAACTAACCACGTTCAGTGTTCACTACATGCCAGGCACTGTCCTAGGTGCTGGTGATACAGTGGGGGAACAAAACCAAGAACTGGACTCATGCTGCATTCTGAAGGGGAAAGAAAGACAAAAGATGACCGCAAAACAACAAACTATGTCAGGCGTGGTAACATGTCAAAGCCTATCTGATCCCTCGTCTCTAAAAAGAAAGGTTGAACCACGAGGACAGGGATGTGAGCTGAGGAGAATGGTGAGCTGTTTCCTAAAGAATGGTCGAGGCAAGGACTCCCTGAGAAGGGGATAGTTGATCAAATGCATAAAGGAAAGGTATTGGAGGGAACTGCTTTTAAAGCAGAGCTGATCACACAAGCAAAGATCCTGCAAGGAGAGCACAGATGGCAAGCTGAAAGGAAAGTGAAGGGGACAGTTTAGAGCAGAGGAGGTCGGGGGATGGGTACAATGCAGAGAGATACAGACTATGACTACATGTGGGGCTGTTCAAACTTTTATTTTAAAAAATATGTATTTATTTGGCTGCACTAGGTTTTAGTTGCAGCATGTGAACTCTTAGTTGCAGCATGTGGGATCTAGTTCCCCGACCAGGGATCGAACCCCAGGCCCACACCATTGGGAGCGTGAAATCTTAGCCACCTGATCACCAGGGAAGTCCCTGTTCAAACTTTTTGAATCATGATCTAAAATACTACACTTTACATTGTCACAAATTTATGTGTTTTAAAGACAGATTGAAAGCGAGATATTTTTTAAAGTTTCAGGAAACAATATTATATGCAATACGCTCTGTTCTTGTCAATTCAACTTCATCTTTTAAGAAATTCTGGTTACAATCCATTAAATTTATTTTACAACCTATTAATAGATCATAACCCACAGCAGGAAAAACACTGAAGCAGGGTCATATAGACTTTAAAAATGTGTTCTTTATAAGGTAACCAACACCTAGCTCAGAAGGCCCTGGTGGCTCAAACAATGGAGCATCTGCCTGCAATGCAGGAGACCCAGGTTTGATCCCTGGATTGGGAAGATCCCCTGGAGAAGGGAATAGAAACCCACTCCAGTACTCTTGCCTGGAGAATTCAATGGACAGAGGAGGCTGGCGGATTACAGTTCATGGGATGCAAAGAGAAGTGACTTAGCAGGGCAAAGCACAGCACAGTGTGTACTGTTTCTAAAAGAACTGAATTGGAGTTCAGAAAATCTAATCTTTATTCTGTAGAATAATGATAATTGCTAAAATTAACATAGTTCCAGGCTCTGTTCTGAGCATTTTGCATCAGTTCAGTTCAGTTCAGTTCAGTCACTCACTCATGTCCAACTCTTTGCGACCCCATGAATTGCAGCATGCAGGCCTCCCTGTCCATCACCAACTCCCAGAGTTCACTCAAACTCATGTCCATCAAGTCGGTGATGCCATCCAGCCATCTCATCCTCTGTTGTCCCCTTCTCCTCCTGCCTCCAATCCCTCCCAGCATCAGTTTCTTTTCCAATGAGTCAACTCCTCGCATGAGGTGGCCAAAGTACTGGAGTTTCAGCTTTAGCATCATTACTTCCAAAGAACACCCAGGACTGATCTCCTTTAGAATGGATTGGTTGGATCTCCTTGCAGTCCAAGGGACTCTCAAGAGTCTTCTCCAACACCACAGTTCAAAAGCATCAATTCTTCGGCACTCAGCTTTCTTCACAGTCCAACTCTGTGGTTATCCATACATGACCACTGAAAAAAACATAGCCTTGACTAGACGGACCTTTGTTAGCAAAGTAATGTCTCTGCTTTTGAATATGCTATCTAGGTTGGTCACAACTTTCCTTCCAAGGAGTAAGCGTCTTTTAATTTCATGGCTGCAATCACCATCTGCAGTGATTTTGGAGCCCAAAAAAATAAAGTCTGACACTGTTTCCACTGTCTCCCCACCTACTTCCCATGAAGTGATGGGACCAGTATCTTGCATACACAATATTAATTCATTAAATCCTAACAACAGCCCTATGGGAGAAGTACAATTACTACCCCTAAAACCAGAAACTGAGGCACAGAGAGAAAACAACTCACCTTAAGCCCTGCACTGCAAAACCCTGCATATATTAACTGACTTAATCTTTACAACAGCCTTATTTTAAAAATAAGGTAACAGAGGCACGGGGGAGTACAAGTTACTTTCTGTCACAACCAATAATTGGTGGGGCTGGGAATGAGCCCAGAGCAGTCAGCATCAAAGTCCATGGTCCTGAAGACCATGCCACTCTGCCTCCTTTAGCTGCAATACCTGAGCCACTATGAAATACGAAGACGCCAAATGAGGCTTTGAGAAAAACATGATCTCAGGAGAAAACAGCGGCCCTGCTATACACATTCAGCATCAATCATTAGATGACAATTTTAATATCCTTACCACCAAGGACTTAGCAAAGATAACTTATCAAAATTTTCTCTTATACTTTCCCCAGTCAAACTCTCTACTAGTATTTTTAAATTATCTTGAGCCTGAATTATTTCAGTTATTAATGTCTCTTTGAATGGAACACTGTGCCTTTAAAAATTAAAAATGCAAATATCACATGGGATAATCTATGTGTCCATTTCGCATCTCATTTTTAAAACTGATAATGATATCTTTTGGTGCTCATAGAGAAAGACACACATCTAGACACATGTATATCTCAGCATTTATACCCTTTATTAAACAGGAAGAATTTCCCTTAAGCTCTCCTTCAGCTGTTGTTTGCTTGTCCAGCACTTTATACAAATATGCATATACATACACAAGGAAAGAGTAGGGTGTTACCTTTGATGGTCTACTCCTTAACCTAAACTCTTCTTTGTCATCATGATTACAGATCATCGGTCAGGACCCATTTCCTAAAGAGTTTTTGTTCTCCATGGGGACTCAGCATAAATACACCAATAAAAATAATTCATGTTCAAATGCTATATCAAATCAACTTGGAAATGAAACTTGGTCATGATAACTCTTCACCATCTTGAGTACAAATGCAAACAACCCAAGTGCACAGATACCACAATGCCCTCTGACTTTCATGTGTGAAGTCACAGGACTCCAAAACAAGAGATGAGGCCTTTGAGGTCATGGGAATCTTAAAGAGACATTTCAAACCACAACCTGGCATTTTTTAATGAGCTCACATTCGTTAAAATTTACTCTAGAGTATGGGCAACAGGAAACTACCCCTTTATCAATAGATAAAGCCTTCAAACCAATCCTAAAGGAAATCAACCCTAAATATTCATTGGAAGGACTGATGTTGAAGCTGAAGCTCCAATACTTTGGCCACCTGATGCAAACAGTCAGCTCATTGAAAAAGACCCTGATTCTGGGAAGGATTGAAGGCAGGAGAAGGGGGCATCAGAAGATGAGATGATTAGATAGCATCGCTGACTCAATGGACATGAATTTGAGCAAACTCCGGGAGATAGTGGAGGACAGAGGAGCCTGGCGTGCTACAGTTCCTGGGGTCTCTGAGAGACAGACATAACTTAGTGACTGAACAACAACAACAACAAAGCCTTTAAGTTTCTAAAATAAATTCAGCAGTTGAACAAAAAAAGTAACTAAAGTATCCACTTTCCCGTGGTGATGTGGTATTTTAAGCCAGGCATTTTTCTGTGAGAGCTTCCCACTGTTTGGATCTTAATGAATAAAAACAAAGGACCAAATGCTTAACAGCTCTACTAATATTTCTTGTTCTTTTCAAAAGTAGGTCTTGGAGACAACCCATGATAATCAAAATCCACATGGTGGTCAGGTCGTCCTAATTTAACACTACACTCTGCTATATCCATAACCTTGGATAAGCCCCATTTCACAGTCTAAATCAGTCCCACAAAGAAGAAAGCATATTAATCTTTTTTTTTTTTTTCTTTTCTCTCTCAGAAACACCCTGGAGCTCACCATAACAACTATCCTCCAAATGTTTGTTATAGGACAGTGTTACAGTATAAAAATATAACAAACCCTTCCATGTGATACAGACTAAGACAAATCCTCCTTATAGTATATTCTGTACCACACTATGGCAAGATACAGCTGAGCTCATGAGTCTATTTTCAAATGATAATGTGTTAAAGACTTCACGAAGGTTATCCCCGGCACTGATACCAGAACAAAAACAAGAGTAGAAATTACATGAACGATAATCAGTCTCTTCTACTTAGGATCTTTAACATGACAGCTTCAAATCCTACCTGATATTGAGCAGAAATGTGGGAAAAGGTTAAATCCACTGCAAAAAAAAAAAAAAGTATCCAGTCACAAAGTACAAGACAAACAGAATGGGGTATCAGCATGTGGCAACTCCAATATATCTCATTATCATTTAATGGATGTGTCTTCCCTATTTTTCAGCAAGAGACACCTAGTCAATAAGAAGAAAAACTATTGATCTACCAACAAGTTTAGTGCAATCTTGAAATAAATTCTGTTCAAACCCAGAAGCCTCCCTCCGTGTAATAGTTAAATTACTCACTCTCATGCAAAACACAAATCCTACCCTTAGGCTATGATCAGCATGATCTTTTATTTGAAGTCTTACAGGCTGTTCAAGGGACAACCCTGATGGTTTGGCCAAAGAGAAACAACACATCGAGGAGCTCAATGCGGGCCAAGCAAAATGGAGCCTCCCAGCGTGAGGATATTAAATTATGATGGCTGCCACAGGGGGCACAATTGTGAGCGGCCCCCTCCCACTTATGGCCTTGCTCCTCTCTTCCCTGCAGCGAGTGTTCATTGTCATACCTAATATTCAAATGCTTTGATAATGATAAGATTGTCAAGATAATAGCAGGAAACTTTCAGTAGAAACTCAATTTTCCAAAGCCAGCTGTGTTCTCTGGATGGTTCTTCCTTAAGAAGATGCCTTCAAAGAGCAAATTTTTTCCCATGTAAAAATCGCTTCTATTATATGGAAATGCACATGCACAGGGTCTAAGTTTAGGAGTACACACGTACATCAGCAAGTCAGTCCTACACATGATCAAGAGACAGAATGCTGCAGGAGAGAGAGAGCCCAAGAAAACAGGCAGGATGAGCAATAGGGCAGCAGAATGGGACGAATCTTTCTTAATCTAACATTCTGTTTGGGGCAGGAGGGTGTTTTTCCCTCTCCAGAGAGTTTTAAGTGGGTGCACGAAGGTGACAAGCTCTTAAATCAAGGAAGGATCGCCCATGTGGACATTATTGATGGCACCTTGTTAGAAGAAGCACTTTGGATTTCTTTCGTTCCTTTCATTCGCACGACATTGCAATCAATAGACCCAGTGAGGTGGGGTGTAATGTGGTTTTTTGGAAGAACACTGGTATTGTTAACATGTTCAATATCTGTATTTCTTAAGGTTGATTCAGGAAACCTTGCCCTTTTGTCCCAATCAAATAATGGTTTTAAGGAAGCGCTATCCTTTGGCTTTCTTTTCTCAGTCCATGCTATTTGGTCTACAGCCATTTTAAATAAAAAGTTTCAATGGTTTGGGGGAAAAAAAAGCAGCAGCTGGAGACTAAAGCCCTGCAGGTGGCTGCTGATAAATACAGTATTGTAACTTGCTGGCGTGAGCCCTCTCAAAGTGTTTTGAATACAGGTCAAAAGGCTTGACAAATTCAGGAGTCAATTTTAAATTATAGTCTACATGCAAGTAAATCGTTACCCATACCACCCAAAAGGATTTCTCTTTTCTTTGCTGGTTACATAGGAACAGACAGAATTTCATTCAACTTTTACACATAGACTTATTTCAGTGTATTCATTTCATTATAACCAGAAATGCATGGTTATTCCAGTCACTTTATATCTTAAAACAATAGTGGCCAATTCTTTAAGGAGGGATAACCTGTATTTTAACTTATGTATATATGAGAAGAATATCCTTTACATTTTTTCTCTTTGGGGTATTTTTTAAACCATGAGAAGAAAAGCACTATAGAAAGATACAGAATTGTTTATTTCCATTTTGACATCATTTGGGACCAACAGGTACTCTACCTGGATTCATCTCATTTGGCCACCTTTACCCTATGGTTCTTTGTCCTCTAGCACTTATGCTTCTCATTTTCACAGAATTAGTTAGCATATTTCTTCAGAAGTATTATCTTTTTATATTTGCCCTCTCTCCATATTTAAGGTTTAGATTTCCCAACACCAAGGATCAGGTCTTTTATCGACTTTTGGCATATCCCAAAGCAAGCCTTTCTCTGTTTAATATGAATGTTTAATAAAAATAATAAACAATAAAGAAGAAATAAGATCTAAGAAGGCTACAGAACAACTTTCTAACATTGGTCTTATTTTTCAGATATATTGTCAGAGAAGGAGAGCTATGTTATATAACTTTGAAGTGTTTGATTTTCCAAGGATAATTATGTGAGTGATCAGTCACTTCAGTCATGTCCGACTACGGTCTGACTCTTTGTGACCCTGCCAGGCTCCTCTGTCCATGGGATTCTCCAGGCAAGAATACTGGCTTGGGTTGCCATTTTCTTCTCTAAGGGATCTTCCCAACCCATGGATCGAATTCAGGTCTCCTGCCCTGCAGGCAGATTCTTTACCGTCTGAGCCACCAGGGAAGCAATGATTATGTATTCTTTTATAGTAAAATCACAATAAAATAAATAAAATAATTCTTAAGAGAAGGAAGATCTGAAGAGGTGCATTAGTCCTCACCTTGACTGACCCAATTCAAATATACTATCACTTTCTTAATCAATAGCACAACTGAGGGGCAGAGGTGGAGATGAAAAATTGTTATAGATCTTGCTGCATGTGGGAAGTGAGAAGTGTATATCTTCTAATCTGGACCTTGACTAAACCTATGCAAATAGAGAAAAGAAATGGTATTTCTAAAAAGGAAGTGGAGTACCATCTCCCCATCCTCCAGCTACAAATAATAGCATTCATTCACTTAACAGAATTTTCTTAAACATCTACTCTATGCCAGACATTTTTCTGGGCACTGAATACCACAGGTGAATATCACTGTCATCACTGAATCACATTCTAGTTGGGATAAACAGACACTAAACAAGAAATTTTTAAATAGGTCATAGGGTGATAAGCATCTTTGGAAAAAATAGAGAAGGGTTTGTCGGTGGGTGGTTAGGATGGTTGAGAGAGGTAGGAAGGATGGGAACACACAGGGACCAGTATGCCCTATGTGTCAGTAAGCCTGGGTTCTTTTTTAAGTAATAAAAGAATTCATTAGGGCCTTTAGGCAGCAAATGATGTGATCTTATATCCACTTAGGAATCATTCTTCTGCATGAGAGAAATGGTACAAGAAGAGAGACAGGAAGAAATATAAATTTGAGAGACAAACACTTTAAAATGTATTTAAAGTCATGGGACTGCTTGAGACTACCTCAAGAAAAAAGATACACTGAGTGGAAAGGAGGTCTGAGGACGGAATCTGTGAATGTTTAGTCTGGAAGAGGAAGCAGTTGGGATCTGTCTGACGCTCTGGCTCTCAAGTCATTGATCCTAATGCCTCAGGTAGCAGGAGTTTCCATACCTGGACACTGTCTGTGAAGTAGACAATCCCCCACCCTCCTGCCTGGAGCTGAAGAAAGAATGAAATGGGTAATAACTTTCCAATGCTAATATTTGCACAGAAGAGACACCATGGACAGGGAATACATGCTTGAGTTTCTTGACCTAAGAGAGTCTGGTGATTCTTAGATGAAAGGCTAGATTTGATATTCCACTTGAAGAAGATAGATTTAAAGACCTTTCAGAGAATCTATTAAGAGGCAGGAGTCAGAGTGAGTGAGTGAGTGATTGTTTCAGGCTAAGTTGTGTCTGACTCTGTTGTGACCCCATGGACTGTAGCCCACCAGGTTTCCTCTGTCCATTGAAATTTCCCAGGCAAGAATACTGGAGTGGGTTGATATTTCCTTCTCCAAGGGATCTTCATGACTCAGGGATTGAACCCACATCTCCTGCATTGCACGTAGATTCTTTACTGATGAGTCACTTGGACACCCAAGAGTAGGAAGAGAAGTATAATTAAGAAGGGAAGAAAACAGGCCAGATAGAAGAGAAGGAAGAACAGAAAGAAAATTAGTATTAATTTAAGAAAAGAGTATGGCTTATGGGCAATGTTATTGTCACAAGATAGGTGTACAGTAGGTGATTTTGGGTAGTATGTAGATTCTGAAAAATATTTACATATTGTGTATTTATCATACAATTATCTTTTGGCAATTAAATTGCTTACTTTTGTACTTTCAGGAGTGAGAGAACATTTCCTATTTTTAAATTTTTCCTATTTTACTCAACAAAAAAATAGAATGTCAGTTTAAAGGAAAAAATACTAAATTCTTAATCTCCAGAATCCTCAGATTTCTTATCAATACAATGGGATACAATCTGTATTTCAGTTGCTATGATAACTAGCAATAAGGGTACCTCTAGTACAATGCCTAGCAGGCCCTCAATAATAATGAAAAAATATTGTTACTATTAATATTTTTAAGTACCTAGCATGTGCTAGGTGTAATAAAGATTATGACATTAGTGGAAACATAGGTTAAAATCTAAAGGCAAAACAAATCTGGAGAAACAATTCTATTACAAGATCAGCAGAAAGAAAAGAGTGAGGTGGTCACAAATGACAGTAAATTAAAGCAAAAACTGAAGTTAGAAAATAAAGTTTTTGACCTCCCTGATATTCCGATGGTAAAGAATCCACCTGGGTTCGATCCTTGATCTGGGAAGATCCCACATGCTGCAGGGCAACTAAGCTCATGTGCCACAACTACTGAGCCCACATGCCCTAGAGCCCAAGCTCCGCAACACAAGACGCCATCCCAGTGAGAAGTCCGTGCACCACAACTTGAAAGTAGCCCCTGCTCGCTGCATCTAGAGGAAGCTTGCACAGCAACAAAGACCCAGCACAGCCACAAATCAATAATTTTTTCAATTAGTGAGAAAGGAATAAAATTGGGAGTCAGGGACAGTAGAGAACAAGATGGTAGCATGATTTTGAGATGGAGCTAAAGAATCCAGGATGAGACTTGACTCATCAAGTTGCTAAGCAAAGAAGAGAAGCAGAGGCTCTTGACCTGGAGACCATGGTGGGTTCTGGGAGATGTCTGAAACCACTGAAACCGGGTTGTGAAATGGTACATATGCAAATATCAGAGCAAGCATTTTTCTAAATAGATGGTCCATGTCTCCCATCAGAGTTTCAGAGACTGGTGGCTTCCAATTTTTCAGTATTTCTGACTGAGCCAGATCAATTAGTCAACTGAAAACATCTGGAAGATATTTCTCTACATTAATATATGTGCTATTCCAAATTTACCAAGCATTGGAATAGTGTTGTACTTAAAGTGTCTTGGGGAAAGGGGTCACAGTGCCACCAGCATTATTTTTCAGGTCAGCTATGGCCAGACCTGCTATAGGCCAGATGGACAGAGACACAATTAGTATGTGAAAGCATGTAACTGAAGCATGATAAGAGAGTCCTTAGATGACAATGACATTGATCCTTGAATGGTGGCATTCTAAGCATTAGAGATGGCAGTGAGCATGCCACCTTCTGTGTTCCCACCTCCAACAGATGACCTTGACCACCAAACTCTGGACATATCTGGGAAGACCATGGGGAGCCATATTCAGACATACTTCCATCTAATCTCATGGTTTCCTTTGTACTGCTTCTTCCTGGTTCAATAATTAGTGAATTTACCAACAACCTTGGGCTTTTCAGGAGGCACTAGTGATAAAGAACTCATCTGCCAATGCAGGAGACATAAGAGACGCAGGTTCAATCCCTGGGTTGGGAAGATCCCATGATGGAGGGCAAGGTAATCCATTCCAGTATTCTTGCCTGGAGAATCTCACAGACAAAGGATTCTGGTGGACTACTGTCCATAAGGTCGAAAAGAGTTGGACAGGACTGAAGCGACTTAGCACACATACCAGCAACCTTAAATCAAAGCTAAGTCACCTTTACACCAGCCCCCTCTTTAGGGAGCAAAGTCAGCCAGCCTCAAACAGCTAGTTGGAGATAACACTCCACCTATTTTATCACAACCCAATACTCTCATTAACATTTCATGAATATCTGTAGTTCCATAAGTAAACTCAGAGTTTAGCACTTCAGCTAAACAATGGATAGCATTTATTTCACTAGTTGTAGCTCATCCTGAAAAAGATCTTTGTTAGTTTCTCTAAACAGAGAAAAGGAAAAGAAAATGAGCCTTCTCAAACAGAAGCCAAATTTAAGGGGAAAATGTAAATTCCAGAATATATTTTCAAATATCTGACTTTCTTGACTATTCCTAAACATTTGTAAGTCTGCCTACTATAGTCCACCAGGCTCCTTTGTCCATGGGATTTTTCAGGCAAGAATACTGGAGTGGGTAGCCATTCCCTTCTCCAGGAGATCTTCCCAACCCAGGGATCGAACCCAAGTCTCCCCCACTGCAGGCAGTTTTTTTTACCATCTGAGCTACCATGGAAACCCCACTATATCTATTACATGTTTTAAAGGTGAGAAAAAATGGTAGGAATGTGTTTCCCATGGTTGAAAGGATGCCACAATGCAAGTTCTAATAGGAACTTACCAGAAACTGCTCAGTAACAGAGATTTTGAACACCAAAAGAAATGAGAAAATAAAACAAGTAAAAAGTAGCCATAAAATAAATTGATAAATAAATAATTAAACCAAGAATGACTTCAAATGTTAATTTCTTTCAAACAGAGGCTCAGTTTCCATATCTAGTGAAAAATAAAGCTTTCTTGGTTAAGGCAAACAACTGTCATCAACACCCCTAAAATCCATATTTGATTAAGCTCAGGATGACTAGCTCTTGAAATTCTGATGTCTTGAAGATAAAGATCCTAGAGAAAGAATCCCAACAGACATTATTAGCATATTTTCAAAGAACAACTTAAGCTTTGTATAGTGACTTTCTCATCTTGGAACATCAGTTTTTCTCTCAATTTGTTCAGTTTACAGCTAAGAAAAAAACAGGAGGCCAAGTACAGTAATGGGTAAGAAAAGCATAAAGGAATATATTTTGCAGTGACAATTCCAACAGACATTTAGAGTCACATACGGAACATGTCTTCTTAGAAAAAATAAAAAGTGTTAGTCACTCAGTCGTGTCAGTCAATTGTGTTCGACTCTTTGTGACCCCCTGGACTGTAGCCTGCCAGGCTCCTCTGTCCATGGAATTCTCCAGGCAAGAATACTGGAGTGGGTTGTCATTCCCTTCTCCATGAGATCTTCCCGACCTAGAGATCAAACTCGGATCTTCTATATTGCAGGCAGATTCTTCACTGTCCAAGCCACCAGAGAGTCTTGGGGGAATACAGAACAGTGACATTTTCTGTGAGCATTTCTTTCCTCCCAGGTGGAGCCTTTAGGAACCACCAGCACTTGGTAACCTACAGTGAAATCCACACGGGAGGTGCGTGCTGCCCTGAAATGTGTCTCCTTTCTTTAAGTTCCTTTTGCACAGAGCTGAAGGGAGGTTCGGAGAGGTGCAGTGTGGGACAGAGAAAGGGAAAAAACCCTTTCTTCACACTCGTGCTGCTATGAATGCGGACCATCTGTGCCCCAGCTGGAGTGCCGGCAATGGTCTGGCACTTGAACCACACCATATTTACAGATCTAAACACAAATGGCTACTGCCTGATTGTTTCATGATTCATTAGTCAGACAAGCTCTCCTCTCCCGCCAGCACAGCTGTTACAGAGTAAACCTTTGTCACTTAATAGGCCTGATTATTACTTTCCATCAAAGGTATTGATCTGTGTCACCTCTACTTAAGGGAATGGGGGAGAAGAAAATGGGGGAATAAAATGTACCAGGAAAACAGGAACACGAAGAAGAAGAAAATGGGGACAGGAGAGGGACGTTAGGCGGGGTCGGGGACAATGGCTTTCTCCCTCGCTCTCGCTTGCATGACCTGAATATCTGGACCCCGTGTCTTTGGCCGCAGTGACTGACTTTCTCAGAAAGAGGAGCCATGCCTCACACGGTGGGCAGCCCTGAGCCCCCAGACCATGGCGGTCACAGACCCTGACCACACGAATCTCCTTGCTCCACGAGAGGCACGCGGTGAACTGAACCAGAAATCTGTATCAATTAATAAACCAAGCCAGTGTGCAGATCAGATACAGGCTCTGGAGGGAATTTTTATAGCTCCTTTAATTATCTCCTTTTATTTAACAAATAAAGTGCAGCTATAACCCTGGGCTGTTCCCTGTGAGGCCCAGCATTCGCCCAGGTTGGGGGTGGGGTGGGCAAATGTCCTGTCTGGCTGCCAGGCAGGCACCTGGGGCAGAGCCCTGGCTGGGGAAGCGACGCAGCAGCTCAGAACCCTGACCAGGGCTCTGCTTCACTCTCACCTCTTCTGACCACTTTCCTCACTTTTTCCTTTTTTCCAAGAATTCAGACGAATAAAACGTGAGAGGACTCTCTGAGAGGGGATAGACAAAGGCTATCAGAAATTACACCAACTCAGTAAAAAATAAAGGTAGAGTCCCACCAACACTACCACCACAACTATTATTTGGGAAGCAAGACTTTCAGAAAAGGACATCAGAGGTCATCTATCTAATCTGATTTGCCTATAAGCAAAGGAAGTCCAGAGAGGTTTAGAAGCTTCCTCCTACTACACAGTGTTTTGTGTGGGACAGCTGAGTCTTAAAGAAAAGTCCTCTGCTAACCCGTCCATTCTAACAGCCAGCCCTCCAAATACCAAAATCTCAACTCAGACGGGGACTGTTTTAACTAATATTGTACCTCCTAGAGACTGATAGAAAGTGAAAAGTGAAAGTGTTAGTCACTCAGTCACATCCGATTCTTTGTGACCCCATGGACTGTAGCCCATTGGGCTTCTCTGTCCATGGAATCCTCCAGGCAAGAATACTGGAGTGGGTTGCCATTTTCTTCTCCAGGGAATCTTCACAACCCAGGGATCGAACTCTGGTCTCCAGCATTGCAGGTGTATTCTTTACCATCTGAGCCATCAAGGAAGCTCCTGTTTTAACTGATATTGTACCTCCTGCAGCCTGAAAGAAGGTAAGATCATAAAAGAATGAAACCTTTGATCAGAGCTGGTGGAATCACCCTTAGTATAGCCACATTTGTAACTATAGAAGAATAGCATTTTATTTTATATAGTATACATACACGTATGCATTGGGAAGCCTCCAAAGCAGTTATATAGTATACATGCATGTATGCATAAATATCACACACAAGTAACCCCCTACATGCAACCACTTAACAGCTCAGTCTTCTGAGACTCCAACACTGTCAGATTCCCTTCTCCTTATCTCCGTAACACTCACTGCAATTGTTACCCAAATCCAGCATATTAAAGAGACCTTTATTACTCCTTTTCCCCAGACCTCACTCTTCAATTGCATGCATTGTCATTCGAGTTCACAAGAGGTCAACAGCCTTGCTAAGCCCCTCCTGTTTGTTTTATGGTGCTCACCAGAGTTGATGGATTGACAAGACTAGACACTGGGACTCTCCACTGAGTGACCATCAATAGAATCAAGAGACAAGGTTCACCACCCCTCAAACTCAGTCTGTTCAGAATTAAAGGAGATGGTCAGAACTTGATTTGCTTAAGCGCCTATCTCCAAAGACATTGCTAATGAGTCTAACATTAAGAAATATCTGAAGGGGTTGTGGCCCTGCGGAGCTGAACAAGCCCATTTCATACTTATTTTATTCTCAGTAGGCCCTTGGCCAAGGGTAGGATGCTAATGGCTTGAGATCACTTCTGACTCAGCCCAGATTTTAATCAGCAAACTGGCAATGAAAGACCCCTTGTCCCATTTCCATGTGTATAGTTCCCCAGGTGGTTTAATTGTTCCACTTGATATCCATATCCAGGGCCATCTAGTCATCTCCCTTTCCATTCCCAGTCACCAAATGGCATTGGAAATTTTACTCTTTGAAAGCATGCAGTGTATGTTTTGGTACCCATAAAACATTTTTTAACAGAAATCATAGCGCTAATTCTTCTATATAAAACAGAAATCACACTTGGATGCAAATGAAATCTTAATGATAGCCAACTTTCAGCTTCCCAAACCAGAGTTTCTTTTTGTAATTTACATCTATCAATTGACAGAACCAATATGATTTTATCTGGGCACAGTTTGGCAACTGGGAACTCCATATAATATACTACACTTGAAATCCATAAAAAAAGAAAGCTGTCAGCAAATAGAATCTGATTAAAGGGCATTTGTTCTTAACAGGGTGGGAGGTGAGCTGCTGGGGGTCGGGGAGGGAAGGTACCACCTTATAGTCATAAAAAAAGAACTGATTGGCAAGAACTCATGTGAAAATGCCAAAGTATTAAAAATACACTTCAATGTTTTCTGTTTATATTCCACTTGATAACTTGATTTTGAATCTCAACATGTATTTCCCCCAACAAATTAACAAAAATGGACCTTACCTAGAAATCTAGGTATGATGACAAATAGCATTTAAAAGTATCTTCTAAAAAACAGTCCTGAAAATTGTTTCCAACATATGACAGATGGTTTGATATGCCTTAACAAATTTTAGTGAGGCAGGAAGGAGAGGTATATTACTTTAATTTTATAGGCAGGACAATGATGGGTTAAGAGATCAGGAATAGAGAAATATCACCAAACAATGTTTATAAAGCTCCTACTTGTCTGAAATGCAAAAGAGCTGCTGGTTATTTCCCCAGAAAGACCTATGTATAAGGCTTCCCCCATGGCTCAGCAGTGAAGAACCTGCCTGAGATACAGGAGCTGCAGGAAACATGGGTTCAATCCCTGGGTTGGGAAGATCCCCTGGAGGAGGGCATGGTGACCCACACCAGTATTCTTGCCTGGAGAATCCTATGGACAGAGGAGCCTGGTGGGATACAGTCCATGGAGTCACAAAGAGTTAGACATGACTGGAGCATTAGAAAAGCTTCTCTGTTGGCTCAGATGGTAAAGAATCTGCCTGCAATGCAGGAGACCAGCATTTGATCCCTGGGTGCGGAAGATCCCCTGGAGAAGGAAACAGCTACCTACTCCAGTATTCTTGCCTGGAGAATTCCATGGAAGCATTAGAAAAATGACCTGAGTTCAATGTCTTATCAACAGCTTTGTTTTGGGGGAAAGCATCAGAGAAAATCTACTCTCTGGCATCCAGCGGTGCTCACATGTTACGGAGGCAGCCATGCACAGAAGGCCTTGAGTCTGAGTACTTTCTACTCAGAATAAGACAAAACATATACGTGCAGCTAATTAAAAAACAATGTGCCTTTAAAAATAGCATAACACTTGTTCTTATAGAGCTACATTATTTAACTAAATATACATGGAACAGCTGGGACTAAAACCCCTAAAATACATTCAGCAGATTGCAATGAAAACCTACGTTTGTATTTAGTTACCTACATATTTTAATATGGTACACACAACCAAAGCTAACAGTACCCAAGGTTGGATAATTGTGCTTCTCACTCCTAAAAATGGCAACACCAAAGTATGTTCTAGAAAATGCTTTTTTTGTTAAATATGTTTTTTTTTCTTTATTTTTTCTTTAAGGTTGAATGCTCACGGAAATTTTAAAACTGCATTGTATTTATATCTGTCTTTTCTAAGCTTAAAACTCATCATAGCCCATCCTAAAATGTCTCTAGTCAATGTGCTACAAATCTGGGTTGTAAAATAATAAATAAATAAATGAATAATAGCCAACACTTATGACTCACTATGTGATGGTCATGCATATATCAACTCCATCATCAGCATACCCTATAAATTAAGTTCTATTAGTATCCAGATTTTACAGATGAGTAAACTGAGTAACAGAGAGGTACCACAGACAGCTGATAAGTGTCAGAGCTGGAATTCAAAATCAGGCTGTCTAGCTCCAGAGTTCTTGATCTTAAAATTTACAGATAAAGATAACTCTACAGAGGAGGGGGAGAAAGTAAGAAAGGAGGGAAGGGGAAGGTAGGAAGGAAAAGAAAGAGAGAGAAGGGAATCAAGCAGTGAAGGAAGGGAGGGAGAATAAGAAATCTTTTTTTTAAATTGAGTCAAAAAAGGGGGGGAGTAATTTGCCTTTATAATGCAATGGGAAAATCTGAAAAATTCTCTTGAGGAATTACAGGAAGCCTCTTTGACAACTGGAACAGGTTTTTTGGAAGGAAGGAGGGAAAGGGGGGGGTGGCTGATGCCAACTGAACACTGCTATGACCTTGGTGGAGGAGAAATGACTACAGATTCCATCCTCCTGCGCCAGCTCTCAGGGCCCCCCTTCCAGGAATGCGTCCATCTGCCCCAGCCTCCCGAACATTGCAAACACTGCTCCTCCCCACCTGGGCTTAAGAAGATGTCAAAGGATAAGACACCCGGAAACCTAAAATACAAGCGTAGTGATGCATGGTCACTTGGCAACAGTGGGGTGTGCTTTGCTTCATGCCAACGAATGGAGCCTGCCTTCTTGCCAGCAGCCCAGACTTACAGCAAACAGACGACATGGCAGAAGCAGGGGCACAGAAGCAGAAGGGATCTGTCCGGCAGAGGAGAAATCTTCCACACATTCATGGGGAAAAAAATGCAGGAGAAAAGAATAGATTAACACTGACAGTAACAGCAGGATGTTTGTGATAAAAGAAAGTACTTGTAACTCAGCAATACTGTGGACCATATTAACTGGGAACAGAAATATTATGTAATGATATCTCACCGAGCAAACGCTTGGAGGACTAGTTCACAAAAATAAGCAGAGATGCCAGTCTGTATTCTGGACTTAGAGCTGGAAAAGAAGGTCATCAAGAACCTTAGCAGAAATACCTTAGAGTTTTGTGGTTTGAACGAGATGAGGGTTTGTTCTATTTTATTTTTTTTCTTTGGTACATTAGCCCTCTTTGGGTGCCTCCCCTGGTATTTAAAGAATAAAAACAAAGATATGATAGGCCATGTCAGGAAGGTCCCCTAGAGGAGGGCATGGCAACCTAATCCAGTATTCTTCCCTGGAGAATCCCATGGACAGAGGAGCCAGGCATGCTATGGTCCATAGGGTTGCAGTGTCAGACACAACTGAAGTGACTTAGCATGCATGCACGTGGCCCTATTTGGAAATTTGGAACATTTTACGTATATCTTGGGGCTTCCCTGGTGGTTCAGATGGTAAAGAATCTGCCTGCAATGCAGGAGACGTGGGTTCAATCCTTGGATCAGGAAGATTCTCTGGACAAGGGATTGGCTACCCACTTCGGTATTCTTGCTTGGAGATTTCATTTGCAAATAGAGCTTGTCAAATAATTTATGACCTTGAACTTCTAGACAGCCATTGTTTTCTAGTAAGTGAATTAGAATGTTAAACATATTATTAATGATTAATATAGTTAGTTTAATGAATGCTTACTGTGTGCCTTTTGGGCATGGACTACGTGCTTTATGTAGTTAATCTTCCCAACAATCTTGAGGGAACTGCTGCTGCCCCTATTTCACAGAAGACGAAACTGAGACTGACAGTGGTTACAGAACCAGTGAAAAAGCAGAGCCAGAATTTGACCCCAGGTTTGTGTTTCTCTGAAGCCCTTGCTCATAAAACGTGTTGCCTTAAGAAATGTCACCCGGAATATCAAAATAACTACACTCCGACAAGCAGACCTGAGGTTTACCTTTGGCATACCATTGGCTCACTGGAACATGTGACTGTTTGAACCCTCAACCCTTGAAACAAGCAGGAAATGATGACAGTGTAACAACAGGAGTAGTGAGAAGTTCAGTTGCTCAGTCGTGTTCGACTCTTTGCGACCCTATGGACTGTAGCACACTAGCTTCCCTGTCCATCACCAACTCCCAGAGCTTACTCAAGCTCATGTCCATAGAGTCGGTGGTGCCATCCAACCATGTCATCCTCTGTCATCTCCTTCTCTTGCCTGCAAACTTTCCCAGCATCAGGGTCTTTTCCAATGAGTCAGTTCTTCACATTAGGTGGCCAAAGTATTGGACTTTCAGCTTCAGCATCAGTCCTTCCAATGCATATTCAGGACCAATTTTCTTTAGGATTGACTGGTTGTATCCCCTTGCAGTCCAAGGAACACTCAAGAGTCTTCTCCAACAGTTCAAAAGCATCAACTCTTTAGCAGAGAAGTGAGAAGAGCATTAGACAAATTTGAGAAGAGTTGGGTTTTGCATCTAACTCTTCTTCATATTCTCAGCTTCCTTGGGCATGTCCTTCAGCTGTCTGAATCCCTACAAAATAACAGGAGAGAGAACTGCCCTGTCAGCCTCACTATTGGCTAAATTAAATTAAAATATGAAGCAGGAATGCACTTTTAAAACCTCTATACATGTAACACTCAGGTTTATGTAGCTTCAACCATGGGAATGGAGATCAGTGTTTTCCCTTCATCATTACTTGCCCTCAAAGAGCAGCCTCAGAGATTAGATGCTGCCATGAGAAACATTCTCCAAATGCTAGAAATGGTGCAGGATGAGCCTCATCAATATGACCAAAAATTGGGTGTAAGCCCAGCCCCAGGGCAAAGACAGAAAAGAATTCGGTGATTCTTCAAGTGCTCTGTGCCACTAACAAAGGACAGAAAGGGATGACTATTTCCCTATTTTCTAAATGACTGTTATTGACATTGGTATGGGATGAATGCAGGAAAATCAAATCCTATTGCCTTCTGACTGCATCATTATACACAGTGTGAATATTCCATAAATCTATGAGGTATTTAAAAATAGGTAGACCTATCAAAATTCTATTTTTGTTCTAGTTGCAAAATTATTCGGTCTTTCTTCCTGCGTGCCTGCAAGCTACATCACTTCAGTCATGTCTGACTCTTTGCAACCCTATGGACTGTAGCCCACCAGGCTCCTCTGTCCTAGGGATTTTCCAGGCAAGATTATTGGAGAGGGTTGCCATCTCCTTCTCCATCTTTCTTCCTAGAAAGATGCAAAATCAGGACTCTTACTAGATCTTGTGGTTCCATATCCTTTGAAATTGCATTTAAAAGTAGTTCCAAAATCCTCAGATTTCTACCATTGTAGTTAGAATTTTGAAGGATTTAACTTTTTGAATTAGGAACTCTTAAAAATCTGATAAAAGCCACGAGTCTGCCCCTTAGATAAAGAACATACATACACACACACACACACACACACACACGTGACTACATGATAAGAAGCTATCCATAGGCCTCTCAAGGTTTACGGAGCCCCAAGGTGGGAACTTCCAGAGCTCACAGCTGGTTGTGCAGATTAAGACACTGCCAAGGGGTGAACTGGGGACCTAACTCCAATCCCCATACCACTGACTAAGCCATGTTGTACCTGCCCAGAGTGGATGCTGTGGTCTAATTTGTGCAAAGATACCAAGTAGTCACAGCACTGTCCTGGGACCAGCTCACACCAGATATTAAGCTGAGTCCTTTGTGTGTATCTCATCCCAACTCCATGTTCAATGACAGACATGTTGATAGCGTGAAATCAGCCATAATGTGAATATTTACACCAAGGAAATTAGCAAACTCTACAAGGAAGGGCTATCCTTAACAAGAGAGCCAGGTGTTAAAGAGTTACTGGCATATCACTGAATATGGGCTAATAGAGACCCCAAGAACCTCTGTTCTATATGATGATATATTTGAAAAGAAAAGCAGAAAACACCATTTAGTTGGAATGTAAATAGGTACAGAATTTTGGAGAACAGTATGGAGGTTCCTTAAAAAATTAAAAATAGAGCTACAATACAATCCTGCAGTCTCACTCCTGGACATATACCAGGAGAAAAACATGGTACAAAAGGATACATGCACCCAGTGTTCATTCATTGCAGCACTGTTTACAAAAGCCAAGACACAGAAGCAACCTAAGTATACACCAACAGATGAATGGACAGAGAAGAGGTGGTACATATATACGATGGAATATTACTCAGCCATTAAAAAGAATGAAATAATGCTGTTTGCAGCTACATGGATGGACCTAGAGACTGTTATACCGAGTGAAGTCAGACAGAAACAGTATGATACCACTTACATGCAAGATATTAAAAAGATGATGCAAATGAACTTATTTACAGAACAGAAAGAGACTCACAGACTTAGAGAAAGAACTTATGATTACCACAGGGAAGGGTGGGGGAGAGGGCTAGGTTGAGAGTTTGGGACTGACATGTACACACGATTATATTTAAAATGCACAACCAACAAAGACCTACTATGTAGCACAGGGAACTCTGCTCAGTATTATTTAACAACCTAAATGGAAAAATTTGCAAGAGAATAGATATATGTATATATATAATAGATCACTCTGCTGTACACCTGGAAGTAACACAACTTTCTTAATCAACTCTGTATATGTGTATTAGTTGCTCAGTTGGCCCAACTCTTTGTAACCCCATGGACTGTAGCCCACCAGGCTCCTCTGTCCATGGGATTTTTCCAGGCAAGAATACTGGAATGGGTTGCCATGCCCTCCTCCAGGGGATCTTCCCAACCTGGGGATCGCACCCAGGCCTCTTGCATTGTAGGTAGATTCTTTACTGTCTGAGCCACCAGGAAAGCCCCATTAATCAACTATACTCCAATATAAAATGAAAAGTTTTTCAAAAAGCAGAAAACATAATTTAAAACCTATATCCTAATTTCCTTTCAGCCTATATTGATTGCTTTTAGGATGAGGGCATGTGGGCTCTGCCTTGTTTTGAGCACAGACATAACAGTTCACAAGATGCTGGAGAAGGTATTCATCCTGGAAAAATTGGTTCCTTTTGGATCCCAGGTGGGTCTAAAGACAGCACTCTGAGCTATAAACCTGTGTTTTAAATGTAGGCAGCACTGAAAGCAGTTAACTGCTATAGAAACATTAAGAAAACAAAACTAATGATGTCTGCATATAATTTTTAAGATAGGGATTAAAGGGAAGAACTGATGGGGAAAGTAAATCTAAAGTCTCAATCCTCTTCGCATTGCCCAAGAAGAAAAGCCTTGCCCATAACAGGCATAAATTGCTGTGGGACTGCCATCAGGTTTCTTCTGTAGGCTTTTTGAAGAACTGCTCCTTACAACTGAACTCTGTCTTGAGCTGATTCTCCTAGATGGGAAAAAAAAGTCAGGTCAAACGATTGATTCCAGTTTTGAATTACAGAGGGCTATTGATTTTTCATTAAGGTTCCTGTGCTGCTCTCAAGAGGAGGGAGAGAGAGGGGAAAGTAATTCATTGATCAGAGCGTAGGGCCATGTTCATTTATTGGCTTCCTGCCACGTCCCATTATTCCCGATTCTAAATGTATATTGAAGTCCATTTATTTTCATCATTGCCTCCTGTCACCAGAAATGTCTCCCAGTAACTATTAGTTTAATCATCCTTCTCTCACAATGGTAATGAGTGATCATATCCAACATGATCCTGTATTCGTGGATGTTATTCATTGGATTACAGCGTTGTTCCTCCCAAGGCTCTAGTTAAGAGTCTGTCAACACTTTAATAGTCTAAAAAAAAGAACATGAACAGTTTGAAGAGTTTTTTAAATGTTTTTGAATTTTTAAAAAAAATCCTGCAGCATTTTTAGTTGTTATTTACATTAAAAAAATAAAAAGCTTTCCTTCTTTCCTGGAAGATTCATAGATTCATGGATTTTAATCTATCAGTGATGATAATTTTAGACAGTGCATGAAACCCACTCAAATCAGCTATCATATATCTGCCTAAGTCACTGGAACTCACTCTAGAGAACCACGCAGTACATGCAGAATAAACCAGGCATTCCACTTAGTACCTTCATTCCATTTGCAGAAAGAATCTTCAATCCATCTGTACTGTCTTGATTTCATACCTGATCCTCTGCTTTACACATTAGCAAACTGAGGTCCTGAAAGACTGAACTACTCAGATCACCCAACAAAGTGGCACAGTGGGGAATAGGACCCACATTCCCTGGCGTCCGCATCACTATTAGTTTCACAACACCATGCTTCCATTTTAATAATCTATCCCCTCAACTCACACGATGTTTAAATGCATAAAAATCATAAGCTAACTTTAATATCAAGTCCTATAAATGCTGTTAATGATATTTTTCTTTTACTCATTTTGAGATAGGATATTTCTTATTAAGTGATGCCTCACATCTAGGTAGCACTTAACACACATCAAGTGTGTTAATACAATTTGAATGCCTATTCACCCTCTAGGAGTTCCCAGTCTCAATCCCTTCAGATCATCTGCCAAGGGGCTTATGGACCTTAATGTTTCTCAGTGAGTTTTCCCAACACCCTGTGAGAGGTGGAAGGGATTTTCCCATTTCATAGATGATTTGGTCAAGGCTACAGGGGAAATAATTTACAGAGCCAAGACTCAGGCCTTATCACTGACAAGGTCTCTTTCCACTACACCACAGCTCCCTCTGGTGCCAAAATTGATGGTGTAAACTACTAAAAGCAACTGGATAAACTATTTAAAAGATGTACGCCAGTAAATCGAGCTGGAAAATATCATAGTATTCAGAGTAGCAATCAAGAATACAAAATGATGACAAATAACTATGACAAAAAATGTGTGAAACTTGTATGACTAAAACTAGACAACTATTGAAAATGTAAAATAAGATCTAACTAAATGAAGAGACACAAAATAGTTTAAATGCATGAGTTCTTTTCAGTGGGAAAAACATGATAAAATTACTCTAAAGCTCCTCTGGATGAGCAGACTATACAAACACAAAGGTTTTTTGAAAAATAAAAACAGTGAAGGGGCAATCCCTCCATCAAATGTCAAGATGTAATTTAAAACTTATTTCAAACAAATTGAAAGTGAAACTGAAATTCACTCAGTCATGTCCGACTCTACAGAGAGTACACCATCCATGAAATTCTCCAGGCCAGAATATTGGCAAGGGTAGCCTTTCCCTTCTCCAGGGGATCTTCCCAACCCAGGGATCAAACCCAGGTCTGTCCACATTGTAGGTGGATTCTTTACCAGCTGAGCCACAAGGGAAGCCCAAGAAAACTGAGGTGGATAGCCTATTTCTTCTCTAGGGGATCTTCCCAACCCAGGAATTGAACTGGGGTTTCCTGCATTATAGGATTCTTTACCAACTGAGCTATCAGGAAAGCCCAAACAAATTGAGAACCTGTGCAAAAATCAACAGACAGATCAATGGAACTGTTAATACTTAACCGGCCATGAAACAGATTATAACATCAATTCACTTCAGTCACTCAGTCATATCTGACTCTTTGCGATCCCATGAATCGCAGCACACCAGGCCTCCCTGTCCATCACCAACTCCCGGAGTCCACTCAGACTCACGTCCATCGAGTCAGTGATGCCATCCAGCCATCTCATCCTCTGTTGTCCCCTTCTCCTCCTGCCTCCAATCCCTCCCAGCATCAAAGTCTTTTCCAATGAGTCAACTCTTCGCATGAGGTGGCCAAAGTACTGGAGTTTCAGCTTTCGCATCATTCCTTCCAAAGAAATCCCAGGGTTGATCTCCTTTAGGATGGACTGGTTGGATCTCCTTGCAGTCCAAGGGACTCTCAAGAGTCTTCTCCAACACCACACTTCAAAAGCATCAATTCTTCGGCGCTCAGCTTTCTTCACAGTCCAACTCTCACATCCATACATGACCACTGGAAAAACCATAGCCTTGACTAGACAGACCTTTGTTGGCAAAGTAATGTCTCTGCTTTTCAATATGCTATCTAGGATGGTCATAACTTTTCTTCCAAGGAGTAAGCGTCTTTTAATTTCATGGCTGCAGTCACCATCTGCAGTGATTTGGGAGCCCCAGAAAATAAAGTCTGACAGTTTCCACTGTTTCCCCATGTATTTCCCATGAAGTGATGGGACCGCATGCCATGATCTTCGTTTTCTGAATGTTGAGATTTAAGCCAACTTTTTCACTCCTCTTTCACTTTCATCAAGAGGCTTTTTAGTTCCTCTTCACTTTCTGCCATAAGGGTGGTCATCTGCATATCTGAGGTGATCGATATTTCTCCTGGCAATCTTGATTCCAGCTTGTGCTTCTTCCAGCCCAGCATTTCTCATGATGTACTCTGCATAGAAGTTAAATAAGCAGGGTGACAATATACAGCCTTGACGTACTCCTTCTCCTATTTGGAACCAGTCTGTTGTTCCATGTCCAGTTCTAACTGTTGCTTCCTGACCTGCATATAGGTTTCTCAAGAGGCAGGTCAGGTGCTCTGGTATTCCCATCTCTTTATACATATGTAAAGAAAATATTAAATAATCAGAGAAAAAATTATTACATATTTGAAAAAGTTGAATTTTATGTTCATTATACAAAGTACACCAAAATATATTTCAGATTAAACAGTTAAATGATTTTTAAAATTCTGTAAAGCAGGAACATCCCCAGTGGCTCAGCAGGTAAAAAGAATCTGCTTGAAATGCAGCAGATACAGGAGACATGTGTTCAATCTCTGGGTCAGGAAGATCCCCTAGAGGAGGGAACGGCAACCCACTCCGGTATTCCTGCTTGAAAAATCCCATGGACAGAGGAGCCTGGCGGACTACAGTCCAAAGGGTCGCAAGGAGTCGGACAGGACTGAGTGACCAAGCATGCACAAAGCAGGAATAAAGTAAAGTGAACATTTAACTTATAAAAGTATTTTAGCAGTATAAAACCAACAAAAATTGTGATGCAAAAATAGATTTTACTACATTAAAATGTGAAATGTCTATGCAAACATCACAAACTACAAAAATTAGAGATTCAAATCACACACACAAGTAAAAATATTCTACCTCACTAGTGTACAAAATCACTAATTATATCATGATAACATTTTTATCTATTAAATTGACAAAACTGTTGTAGATAAGAATAATCAAGGTTCTAGTGAGACAGATTCTATCACAGTACTGATGGGAGAGTAAATTGGTAACCTTTCTGAAAAGAAGTATACTGCTATGTTTCTAGAGTCTTTAAAATATTTTGAGAACTTGTAGCCCAGAAACTGTATTTCTAGAAATCTTGCCCAAGGAAATGACAGGTTTCTAAATAAGAATTTGTATAAAAAATCATTGATAATAGCCAAAAATAGGAAATAATCTAAACAAAGATAAAGGAAAATTTTACTTGGGTAGAATCACATAATAAAATAGCACAGAGACACAAACATCATGTTTTGAAAGATATTTAATAATATAAATAAATGTTTGTTCACAAAAAGAGAAAAACCATGTGGTTCCAAATGTGTAAAAATTCAAACAGCAACGGGAGTGAGGAAAAAGAAATTAACAGGAGAATGATTTAAGACTTAGAGCAAAAGGATAGGAAAGTGAAAGTGTTAGTTAGTCAATCGTGTTCGACTCTTTGTGACCCCATGGACTGTAGCCCGCCAGGCTCCTCTGTCCATGGAATTCTCTAGGGAAGAATACTGGAGTGGGTTGCCATTTCCTCCTCCAGGGGATCTTCCTAAAAGGGTGTCTGGAAATACAGATGATCATGGATCATCTCAGGACACTAGTCCAGATGTTGGGGTGAGTGAGAGACTGTGGCCAAACTAAGCAATATACATAAGGTCAAAAGTTGACCTGGCTGTCTTAGACATAAACACAAGTGTCTGCCATATACCCAATTCTTATCATCTCATTGAGTTTTTGCCCCTATTACCACTACAGGGGTACAGTAGGTAAAAAAATAATAATTTTAGAAAAACATTCAGAAAATAACTAACCCCCTACAACCCACATTGCACTCAATCAGATGGCAGGAGGGTTACAAATCTATAAGGAATGGTGTTTACATGTCATTGTCTTTTCCCACCAAGGATCTTCAGAGTATGAGGAATAGCTTGTAAAAGAGAGAAAAATAAGTCAGACAGAAAAAGACAAACACCTTATGTTATCACTTATATGTACAATCCAAAAAGTAAACTATTGAATGTAGCAACAACAACAAAAATCCAGGTTCACAAATATAGAGAACAAACTAGTGGTTATCAATGGGGAGAGGGCAAAGGAAAGGGGCAAGATACAGGTGGAGGATTACAAGGTACAAACTACTAAGTACAAAATAAACAAACTACAGCGATATATTGTACAGTACAGGGAATATGCCAATATTTTGTAGTAACTTTAAATGGAATATAATCTACAAAAATTTTGAATCACTAATATTATATACTTGAAACTAGTATAATATTGTAAATCAACTATACCTCAATTTTAAAAGAGACAATGTAGCAGCTTAGAAAATGTTTTTCATACGTCATAAAAAAATAGGAAGACAAAATTGTGTCCATTACAATTTTAACTGCATTAAAGTAGATCTGCATAAGAAAGATGAGAAAAATATGTAAAAGACAACTGTATTTAATACAATTGTATTTAATATCTGTTATGGTCACTGGCATATAACTGATTTCTTCCTCTGTCTTCCAAGTATTCTATAATATTACTATAGGGTAAATTTTTATAATAATATTTTTCAGTTCAGTTCAGTTCAGTTCAGTCACTCAGTCGTGTCTGACTCTTTGCGACCCCATGAATCGCAGCACGCCAGGCCTCCCTGTCCATCACCAACTCCCTGAGTTCACTCAGATTCACATCCATCAAGTCAGTGATGCCATCCAGCCACCTCATCCTCTGTCGTCCCCTTCTCCTCCTGCCCCCAATCCCTCCCAACATCAAAGTCTTTTCCAATGAGTCAACTCTTCGCATAAAGTGGCCAAAGTACTGGAGTTTCAGCTTTAGCATCATTCCTTCCAAAGAAATCCCAAAGAGAGAAACCTTTTTCATACTCTCCATAAATTTTTGATTTAATTTTTTAAAATTGAAGTGCAGTTGATTTACAATATTGTGTTAATTTCTGCTCTACAGCAAAGTGATTCAGTTAAACATATACACATATGTCTGTGTGCGTGCTTAGTCATGTCCAACTCTTTGCGACCCTATGGACTGTGACCCACCAGGCTCCTCTGTCCATGGGATTTCCCAGGCAAGAATACTGGAGTGGGTTGCCATTTCCTCCTTCAGGGGATCTTCCTGACCGAGGGATAGAACCCACATCTCCTGTATCTCCTGCATTGTAGGCAGATTCTTTACTACTTGAGCCATTGGGGAAAGGCCCATATGTGTGTGTTTGTGTGTGTGTGTGTGTGTGTGTGTGTGTGTGTATGAAGTTTGAAGTTAAATTCGCTCAGTTGTGTCTGACTCTTTGCAATCCCTTGGACTATAGAGTACAGAATGTTTTTAATATATTAATTGATGTGTTAATAATGCCTGTTTGTTATATTTTACTTATGCATCTGATATTTTACTGCATTTTATGCAGTTTTGAAGTGAAGTGAAAGCTGCTCAGTCGTGTTGGACTCTTTGCGACCCCATGGATAGTCCATCGAATTCTCCAGCCCAGAATATTGGAGTGGGAAGCCTTTTCCTCCTCCAGTGGATCTTCCCAACCCACTGACTGAACCCAGGTCTCCTGCAATGCAGGTGGATTCTTTCCCAGATGAGCCACCACAGAAGCCCGTGTGTGTGTGTGTGTGTGTGTGTGTGTGTGTGTGTGTATTTCTTTATATTAAAGAGCAGACACATTACTTTGCCAACAAAGGTCTGTCTAGTCAAGGCTATGGTTTTCCAGTAGTCATGTGCAGATGTGAGAGTTGGACTATAAAGAAAGCTGAGCGCTGAAAAATTGATGCTTTTGAACTGTGGTGTTGGAGAAGGCTTTTGGGAGTCCCTTGGACTGCAAGGAGAGCCAACCAGTCCATCCTAAAGAAGATCAGCCTGAGTGTTCATTGGAAGGACTGATGTTGAAGCAGAAGCTCCAATACTTTGGTCACCTAATGCCAAGAACTGACTCATTGGAAAAGACCCTGATGCTGGGAAAGATTAAAGGCAGGAGGAGAAGGGGATGACAGAGGATGAAATAGTTGGATGGCATCACTGACTCAATGGACGTGAGTTTGGGTAAACTCCAGGAGTTGGTGATGGACAGGGAGGCCCGGTGTGCTGCAGTCCATGGGGTCGCAAAGAGTCAGATACGACTGAGCTACTGAACTGAACTGATATTCTTTTCCATTATGGTTTATCCCAGGATAATGAATATGTTGAATATATTTCCCTGTGTTATACTTAAGAAACTTGTTGTTTATCCATCCATAAATTATTTTATTAACCAAATTTGGTATTTACATTTATAAGGACTTAAAGTAAGATTTACCAAGGTCATACATTGGATATCAATGTGCACGTAATTAAAATTGGCTGTAGAGAGTGCGTGTTTGTGTGCAGCATCCATGCTCAAATAATTTCTCCAAGTTTCTCTAACTTATAAATTCTAACTTCAGTTCAGTTCAGTTCAGTCACTCAGTTGTGTCCGACTCTTTGTGACACCATGAATTGCAACACGCCTGGCCTCCCTGTCCATCACCATCTCCCGGAGTCCACTCAAACTCACATCCATCGAGTTGGTGATGCCATCCAGCCATCTCATCCTCTGTCGCCCCCTTTTACTCCTGCCCCCAATCTCTCCCAGCATCAGAGTCTTTTCCAATGTGTCAACTCTTCACATGAGGTGGCCAAAGTACTGGAGTTTCAGCTTCAGGATCATTCCTTCCAAAGAACACCCAGGGCTGATCTCCTTACCCCTCTGCATAAATTGTATACTTATGACTCAGTAATAATATTAATCCTTCCTCCCCTGAAACACTTATTTGTAGCCTGGATAATGGGTTCTTTCTGCATACTATATAATATTTGGTTCCATTAGAATTAAAGAATATTCCATGACAAATTAGGACTTAGATATTTCTGTAGTGTTCCCTTTTTAAATGTTCTGCTTAAAAAAGGAAGAATAATAGCTTGAATCCTGAGGCAACAAAATTTATTGAAATTAATTAGAGAATGGAAATCATACACTTAATGTTTCAATTCCCAATCTGTGCTCATGGCAAATCATTTAACTTCTCTGAGTCTCGGTTCTGCATCTATAATTTGGAGTAATTTGGAGGAGATATTAGCTTGTCAGAGTTGTTGTAAGAACTAGAGATTTTGTAAAGCATCATCATTGAAGTAATAGTTTACTTTTCAATGTATTTCTGTATATTATCTCATGTAATCCTTAAAAGTTCTGCAGTCAATATGTCAGAGGGTCAGTATGTCTATGATAAGCCTAGAGAGTGTATTAAAAAAGTTGAGATATCCCTTTGCCAACAAAGGTCCACATAGTCAAAGCTGTACTTTTTCCAGTAGTCATGTATGGATGTGAGAGTTGGACAGTAAAGAAGGCTGGGTGCCAAAGAATTGATGCTTTTGAACTGTGGTGTTGGAGAAGACTCTTGAGAATCCCTTGGAACCAGTCAATCTTAAAGGAAATCAGTCCTGAATATGTATTGGAAGGACTGATGCTGAAGCTGAAACTCCAATACTTTGGCCACCTGATGCAAAGAACTGACTCATTTGAAAAGACCCTCATGCTGGGAATGATTGACAGAGGGAGGAGAAGGGGACAACAGAGGATGAGATGGTTGGATGGCATCACCGACTCAATGGACATGAGTCTGAGCAAGCTCTGGGAGTTGGTGATGGACAGGGAAGCCTGGCATGCTGCAGTCCACGGGGTCACAAAGAGTCAAACACAACTTAGTGACTGAACAATAACAAAAACCCTATACTTTTTTCCATTTAAAAAAAAAAATAGAAAACCAGGGTAGAAAGAGATTAAACAACTTAGTCAAGGTCACATGCCAAGCAGAGGATTTGAGATCCAAACCTGATTCCAGAGGCTCAGTGCTAAATTATTATACCAACCTATTTCAAAAGGGCACCCTACATGCAGAAGTTGTTAAAAATAATAATTTTTTTGTTACATCTTGCATCAACAATGCTGCTTGTCAAAAAGGTCCTTACCCATTCACTGTTCTCACAAGCAATGCCATTTTATATTTATTTTCTACTCAGAACTAGAATATCATACAAATGTGTGAATTGGTTAAAAAATAACTCCTTAAATGGTTAAAAGTCTTACAAATATAAATCCAACAGTGATTGCACCTTACAGTTCAAGGTAAGAAAGAATGGCTGATGTAAATTGTGCCGGTACACCATCAACATAAACCATCAGGGCACTATATATTACTGAGCAACCTCCAGTCTGTACATATATCTTGATACAAGCAATGCTTCTGACACCAATCACTTCCCGAGATAAAATACAGTTTGTAGGGGAGTAATTTCCACACCACATAAAACAGCACCCTCCCACAAAGGAAACATTTATTTTCATACCAAAAAATACGCTCCCAGTGCTGAGTAATTCAGTCGTCCAACACAAAATAAATGCAGTTCTGTACTTCCCCCTAAATTGCTATATTTAGTATCATTTTCCAACCTAAATATTAATTTCTTACCCACAACAGAAAGTGAATATTAAGAATCGGTTCTCAAAACTTGAAATAACTGTATATTTTCTCTACCCTCTTTTTCTCCTTGAGATTCATCAGAATTTCTTGGCCAAGATAGACTATGTTTCTAAACAATAGATATGAGGCTGCTTACTGGCAACAAATAAATTATTTCAATATGTGGTATCTCTTTCCCACGTCCCTAACAAGCCCTAGATGGATAATAGGTACCTAATGTTTATTGCATAATCTACAAAAGCTTTTCATAATCACTGCATTTAACACACCCTGACTAACATCAAGATTAATGTATTTTCATCTAGTATAACATTCAGCACGTGGCATATTTCAGACTTCTAAGAACTCCATAAATGATAAAGGCATACATTATTGCCATCCAGCCACTACCAAGAGGAAACGTGGTCAGGAAATTATTTTCAAAAATAGAAAATGATTTTTGCATATTTAAAATTTTTAATTTATTTCCATTAAGGTAAAAAAATTCCATGAGAAATTAGGACTTTTAGGTATTCCTATGTTGTTCCCTCTTTCAAGAGTCTCTGAAAAGAGGAACAATGATAACTCTAATCCTGAGTGAAAAAAAGATCAGGAATTTAGTGAAATGAATCAGATCGTGGAAGCCAATCAGACCTAACTTAGTAGTCAATCAGATTTGTCAGGAAGGTTTTTTAAATGTTAAACCATACCATAGGGCATTGGTGGAGCTGAGCTCAAACTACAAATTACCACTGGATTTTATCGGAGTGTTCCTCTGATGTACTTTAAAAACGAAAGTGATGGATCTATTATTCCCATACCTCTCTCATCCTAGGAACCTGCTCATAGGTAAAGCCAAATCAGATCAACTCTGACTACTGACCATTTGCTATGATTTATAGTAGCAATCGCAACAGCTATGCATTTGAAGTAAGAAGAGATATATTTTTAATATTTATTTAAATCATAAGGTATTCTCAGTTTCAATCCCTTTAGATATTACCTAGAAATAAGAATCCATATCGTTTCATACAGTTTTGCCAGAAAAGAAAAGACCAGCATGAGAACATTATTTCATACCCTACCAGACCAGGAAAGGAAAAGAACAGATTAGAAAAGAGCGGGTTTAAAAACAGTCAGGTCTGACTCTATGACTAATTTATAGTGTGTGTATATATATATATATATATATATATATATATATATGTATATACTATATATATATATATATATATATATGTATATACTATATATATATATGAAAAAACTACAAAATTTCTAAAGCTAGGGGCTCTGGAGCTTACCACATGTATAACCAAGTATCTAACTAGTCTTTGTCCTTATTCCTAGGAGGGTGACTCTAAATCCTTAGAATTTCCTGAGAAAAAGGAGTGTCTTTGTTATTCATGCAATCGTTGACTCATACTTGTTGTGTGACTCTCTGTGGTTCCATGGACTGTAACCTGCCAGGCTTCCTCTGTGCATGGAATTTTCCAGGCAAGAATACTGGAGTGGGTTGCCATTCCCTCCTCCAGGGGATCTTCCTGACCCAGGGATCTAACTCAGTGTCTCTTGTTTCCTGCATTGGCAGGCAGATTCTTTACCACTAGCGCTTACCTGGGAAGCCCTTGACTCATTTTGAGTTTATGCTAATTAAATGTTAGGGCTCTTGATAGTTGGAGGATGAAAGCTGATTATCTTATTAGAGGACTGAGACTTCAATCTGTGATATCTGCCTGACCTCCCAACCTCTGGGGTCTGGATATTCAGTTCAGTTATGTGGGCAATCATTCAATCAGCCATGCTTACATAATGAAACCTCAATGAAAACTATCAGCACCAAAGCCTGAGGCACGTTCCAACTAATGTACATCTTTGATAATAATCTTAATCATAAGTATAGCTCTTTTCTGAGTTCTTGAAGTTGTTCTAGCAAATTACTGAATCTGAGGGAGAGTTACGAGAATGCCTTAGATTTGTAGCCAGTTGTTCAGACTTGCAGGTGGCCTGGGACCCCTAAATTTACAGCTGGCATCTGAAGGGAGGGCAGTCTTACAGGGGACCATGCCTTTAAACCTATGATATCTGCTGTTAACTTTGTGTGACCTAGATGGGAGGGATGGTGGGTGGGTGGGAGAAAGGTCCAAGAAGGAAGGGATCTGTGTATACATATAGCTGATTCACTTCATGGTACAACAGAAACTAACACAACGTTGTAAAGCAATTGTACTTCAGCAAAAAGCAATAATAAATAATTTTTTTAAAAACTGTATTGCAGTGTATCACTGAATGTCCCCAGCAGGTATCTAAATGCCTACATGTCTTTTGCTTTAAACTGGTTAAGGAAAAATCAAGGACAGTGCACCATCATAGTTATACAACTGGAGCATGACAGAAGGGAGAATAAAAGCCAACTCTCCAAGGCCATTCTTCTACCCATAAAGATAGAATGTCTTGCCACACATCATGTAATCCCTCATGTTGCTATCACCCTGCTTTTAATACCCCCAAAAATACACTGGCAATGTTCTATTGCAACCCTGAAAGATATCAAGTTTGATACTTGCCTCCAAAGAAGATTGTTAACACTGTCCCTGAAGAAATCTGAGAGTAAATAATACAGTTCCCATCTTCACATTTCAGTAAAATACTGATGGGGATGTCTGCTTGCTAGATAAAACATATCTATCTTTTTCACTACCTGGAATTCTTTGGACATATCCACTTGACCTCAGATTCCTAGAAATTTTCTGCCTCTTGATTTCATTTTCTAACACTAGCAATATAAAACAAACTGAAACTTTATATTCATATCACAGATAAATTCTAAATATAAGTCGAATTTATAATCTATAGTCCCTTAGAAGGTAATGGCTTTGCAAAGAGAGGCACAATATAAACAATACAGGCAGAATGAATTATATCATAATGCCATTTCTTCTGTATTCTTTGGATTTACCTCTTGAAACTTTTTTCTTTTTTTCCTTTTCTTTTGAAAGATTAAGTATATTAAAAGCTAAGCTTATAATTTAATGGTTCTGAGTGTTACACTGGATCGTAATATAAAGCTATCTACTCTATACAAAAAATATAGTCATTACTAAACTCTTCTTCCTATTAGAAACTATTCATTTATTTTTCCCATGTGATTCCTTTAAGGTAAAAATTTTCTGAATTTTGCATTGTTATTTATAAAATAATTTCTTTCTAAAAGAAAATCCATGTTTAAATGTTCTTTATTTGCTAAGAAAATAATAGAATTGCAAAAAATCTCAGAAATGAACAAAAGAAAATTAAATGATTTACTCTAAATCATGCAAATAATGAGGCTAGTTAAGTGCCAGAATCTGAGTGTTTTTGCAAGATTTGGGGCTATTTCTATTACATTCCTTCTGCTTCCATCATTGGTATTGTAAGCAGTGATTTCAAGGACTATTTAGAAGGAAGCAATTATAGAATACAATCATTAAAAGTAGTGCAAAGAAATAGAGGAAAACAAAAAATGGGAAAGACTAGAGATCTCTTCAAGAAAATTAGAGATACCAAGGGAACATTTCATGCAAAGATGGGCTCAATAAAGGACAGAAATGGTATGGACCTAACAGAAGCAGAAGATATTAAGAAGAGGTGGCAAGAATACACAGAAGAATTGTACAAAAAAGATCTTCATGACCCAGATAATCACGATGACATGATCACTCACCTAGAGCCAGACATCCTGGAATGTGAAGTCATCATGGGAAGCATCACTACAAACAAAGCTAGTGGAGGTGATGGCATTCCAGTTGAGCTATTTCAAATCCTGAAAGATGATGCTGTGAAAGTGCTGCACTCAATATGCCAGCAAATTTGGAAAATTCTGCAGTGGCTAACTGCCGGGGTTCAGCCCCGGTGGATCCAGGGTGATTCGAAGGTGGGGACGGAGTCAGTGTCCTTGGAAATAACTTATTTAATTACAGATAGAGAGGGATTAGAAAATTAGCAGAGAAAAAGAGGCTGAATAACTTGGTTCACATGGAATACCAATCACCCCCTATGCAGGCCGCAGGCATCTTCCCATTCTCCCAAAGGAGAGGAGGCACTGAGGCCCCCCGGTCCGATCTTAGAAGCCCAGGCAAAATTAGAAGGCTTGGTGGGTACCCATGCACCAGATGGGAATTTGGCCAGAAAATAGTAGGAGAGAAAAAGAGGCTGAATAACTTGGTTTACATGGGATACCAATAAAATTCCAAGACAAGGAATTTGCACCATCTACGCTGGGCCACCGGTGCCACTTGAATATCGGAAGGTGCCCCTCCTTGGGCTCCTTCTCGCATGGGCTTGAAAACCGGGGCAAGTAAGCAGACATGGCGAGCACCCACGCTCCAGATGGGAATTCAGCCAGAAAAACAGGGAGCAAGAAAGAACAACGTGGGGGAATCAGTCTTTCCGGAAACTGATCCCGATTTCTTTATTTTTAAGTTTGCTTATATACCTTTTGTTACACATAGGGATGAATACAGAGTCACGCGGGGGTCAGCAGTCCTGACCTTTATCAAAATCAGGTGCTTTACATAAAAAAAAGATCTTAGGGGTTTCACATCATCTTCTGGCCATGAGGCCTGCTGACATTTTATGACCCTTTCTTTCTGATAATCAAAAAACTTATTTTTTCCAAGGCACCACCCTCCAAATAAAGTTGCATTCCTATAGGGTGAGGGTATAGTGAGTTACAATCAAAAAAGGAATTTATTTAACTCAAGGTTAACATGATTAATCTTAAAGGTTAATACTTATTTCTCCTATATGTTAGTTATATTCATTATAAGGGCAGGAAATATGGAGATTTAGCAGCAAACATCAGCCCAACAAATGAAAATCCTTTCACCAATGTTCCCCTTAAGATCTATTTAGTCTTAAGATAGTGATAAAGTTACATTTTTACATAGCAAGGACACAGTGATTTATAACAAAGTACAGTGATTTATAACAAAGTACAGTGATCTATTACAAAAGAGAAAATTCATTAACTCAAAAAGTCTAGTATTGCTAACCTTTAAAACTACTATATTTCCTTTTCTATATTCCAAATACATTGATTAATATATTCCCAGGTGCCTGGCAGCAATCATTGACTCAACAATGAGAAAAGCCCTATGCTAATTAAGACTTTCAAAATACTCCAAAATCTCTGTGCTGTTTATGGTTGAGAGGTAGTAAACAATCATGTACATAGCGGCAGGAGTATGGATAATCCAGTCACACAAGTTAGTCTGTCAGCAGAGAGGTTTGACCTGAGACACCCTTGTCACACCCAGGGCAGGGAGTTAGCAGCAATCATTGGCACAACAAATGAAAAAACCCTTCACCAATATAATTCCTAACCAACACACTATACTGACAATTTCCAATTTCCCAAAGGAATTTGCCTTTAGTAAGTCTAAAACATCTCGTGCCTCTCAGGTTGGGAGGCTGTAAACAATCACATGTGCCGGACAAACCTATACAGGCGGGCTAGATAACCTTCAGAGGAGTCCATAAGCTGAAACACTCGTGTCACGCCCAGGAATTTTTATTGACTTGGAGCTGCACGTTTACTCCTTCTCCGAGAGAACCGGTGGGGAACAGCCCCCCATAGGCAATAGCATGAAACAGTAAAGTAGATAGACTCTGGTTTTGGGGGTAGATGCTCGGGAACAGGGGGTTTCCTGAGGCTTGATCATGCCTTTGCGTATGCCAAGCCTCCTTCCTCATGACCTTTGCCATGGGCGGAGTTCCTCACGCTGGCCCCCGGCAGCTAACAGGACTGGAAAAGCTGTAGTTTTCATTTCAATCCCAAAGAAAGGCAATGCCAAAGAATGCTCAAACTACCACACAATTGCACTCATCTCACAGGCTAGTAAAGTGATGCTCAAAATTCTCCAAGTCAGGCTTCAGCAATACGTGAACCACACAACTTACAGATGTTCAAGCTGGTTTTAGAAAGGCAGAGGAACCGGAGATCAAATTGCCAACATCCGCTGGATGATCGAAAAAGCAAGAGAGTTCCAAAAAAACATCTATTTCTGCTTTATTGACTATGCCAAAGCCCTTGACTGTGTGGATCACAATACACTGGAAAATTCTGAAAGAGATGGGAATACCAGACAACCTGATCTGCCTCTTAAGAAATCTGTATGCAGGTCAGGAAGCAACAGTTAGAACTGGACATGGAACAACAGACTGGTTCCAAATAGGAAAAGGAGTATGTCAAGGCTGTATATTGTCACCCTGCTTATTTAACTTATATTCAGAGTACATCATGAGAAACGCTGGGCTGGAAGAAGCACAAGCTGGAATCAAAATTGCCAGGAGAAATATCAATCACCTCAGATATGCAGATGACACCACCCTTATGGCAGAAAGTGAAGAACTAAACAGCCTCTTGATGAAAGTGAAAGAGGACAGTGAAAAAGTTGGCTTAAAACTCAACATTTAGAAAACTAAGATCATGGCATCCAGTCCCATCACTTCATGGCAAATAGATAGGGAAACAGTGTCAGACTTTATTTTGGGGGCTCCAAAATCACTGCAGATGGTGACTACAGCCATGAAAATAAAAGATTCTTATTCCTTGGAAGAAAAGTTATGACCAACCTAGACAGCATATTAAAAAGCAGAGACATTACCAACAAAGGTTTGTCTAGTCAAGGCTCTGGTTTTTCCAGTAGTCATGTATGGATGTGAGAGTTGGACTGTGAAGAAAGCTGAGCACCAAAGAATTGATGCTTTTGAACTGCGGTGTTGGAGAAGACTCTTGAGAATCCCTTGGACTGCAAGGAGATCCAACCAGTCCGTCCCAAAGACGATTAGTTCTGAGTGTTCATAGGAAGGACTGAGGTTGAAGCTGAAAGTCTGATACTGATGCAAAGAGCTGACTCATTTGAAAAGATCCTGATGCTGGGAAAGATTAAAGGCAGGAGAAGGGGATGACAGAGGATGAGATGGTTGGATGGCATCACCGACTCAATGGACATGAGTTTGGGTAAAGGGAATTGGTGATGGAGAGGGAGGCCTTGCATGCTGCAGTCCATGGAGTCACAAAGAGTCAGACACAATTGAGCGACTGAACTGAACTAAAAGTAATGAAATCTTGCCTTACACAACATTCCATTTTGACCATTTTCAAATAAGTATAACTGAAAGGCAAATCCTGTCAAGTGTTTATATGACATAGAAAAAAATGTGGCAAGATATCTACCAAGTTATCAATGATGAAAAGTCATACTGGGGAATGGAAAACAACTTGAATATTTTACCTTGCATATTTTTGTAATACCTATGTCTTACTTTTGTAATTATGTCAACTTTGAAATTCAAACATCAGACTTCTTAGATTTTTGCTGTTTTTAAATTTTTTAAATTTTGTTGATAATTTCCCAAACCAGGTTGATTTACTTTCACACAATGAAAAAGGATAATTAACAAAAGACATTCTCCTCTGCAGTCATGGTGTGCTAATTTCTAGGGCAATGTCTGTGGCTGTGGATCAAAAAATGTCAAAGTAAATTGAATGACAATTGTAAAGTTTCAGGAATGGATACCTTAAGGGCCAGAGGCACTGGCATATTCCATTCCGTAACTAAGAAGCACATAGGACATATCACTTAAATCTATAAAATCACAAGAGGTTTAAATAACTAGGTGACCACTGACTCATTCCCATACCCTGAAAAACCAGGACTGAATCTCACCAAAGGCAAAAGGAAGACACCTTTATTATAAATAAGATACATTTCAACATAGCTAGTAGCACTGTAACCTCTGTTATTGAGAATATGTTTGGCAGAACATATGAGAATTCAATCTAAACACAAAAAACCGTGTAGATCAACTTACACCATAAATCTCCAAAAAGAGGGGATATATGGATATATGTATACATTTAGCTGATTCACTTTGCTTCACAGCAGAAACTAACGTGAACATGTAAAGCAACCACAAATGTGTGTTAGTTGCTCAGTGTCCAATTCTTTGGACCCCATAGATTGTAACTAGCCAGGCTCCTCTGTCCATGGAATTCTCCAGGCAAGAATACTGAAGTGGATAGCCATTCCCTTCTCCAGGGGATCTTCCAACCCAGGGATCAAACCC